>NC_083850.1:215967-293658 GCF_015708825.2 Lethenteron reissneri | reverse complement strand
CCGATCCTTGCACGTACACTATACAAACATATTAGCGATTCTTATACGACCACACTGTAATTCTATGATATTATAATACCTTACCTCCGTTTATATGGTTATAAATTAAAACACTAGTTTTATAATCGTTTAAAGTTTAGTGTTATTATTTATAGTATTACAGTTTACATGTTATAAGGTACAACATACTTCGGGATTAGGGACTGGTACGTTGATGAACGATTAACTACGGGGACCTTTCCCCTCAAGGAACACGTGTTAATCGGGTAGCCAGCCAAGATGCTGCCGGTTAAGGGCACACTTGTGTGACGGAGATCCTCCACCTAAAATTCTTATAACATGTTTTAAGCTTGGAACATTATAAAATAAAGACCGGACAAACATTTGTTAAAAATACGTTTTTATTCATCTGCAATCATTTTTACGTCAAACTCAAAGGGAATATTTATTATGTCCTATGTTCAAACATTTCCAGTACAATGCAAACCATTTCCGTTCCAGGAATACCAAGCGTTAAAGTTTCATTCCCCATGATGTCCTTATTAGTTCACCACATTTGTTCACTGTGCGTCTATGTTGAAGTCAAGGCCATATATCCAACGAACACGTCATCAATGTACATCCGGAAACCGGCTATCTAAAGGCGATTAATACCATTCAAAAAAGCTATATACTTGAAAAAAACTGTTTAAAATGTTGAGTAAAGATGTACCTACAGACGCATTCCAACTTTAGCTCAACAGGAACACTTAACGACTACAATTGAACCCTCTCACAACCAGTGCTCTTCACACCAATTCGGCAAGTAATCCGATAACATAACAAACCACCACTGTGCACGTAATTAAACTCTCAAAAAAACTGTAAAACTAAAATGGTCAAAATTACACACAAAAGTACTCGAAACGGCTTAATAGGTATAACCACATGACGTAATATTTTTTCAGTCACCCCGAGCTCTCTGTTTGATCCTCGAGCCACTCCATTACATCCAGCCATCTCTCGGGATCCAACTGCATGGGATCGAAGGTGGAAACTTCTTCAGGACTCATTGCAGCACCTTGAATTTCAGCTTTTGATTTCAGTTTCCTATCATTGTGGACCTTCTGATGCCTGTTCCTGGTTGATGAGTGTGCAAATTTCTTCCCACACACAGAGCACAGGAATGGCTTCTCGCCCGTGTGTGTTCTCTGATGACTATTAAGAGTTGATAAGTCTGCAAATGCCTTCCCACACACAGGGCACAGGAATGGCTTCTCGCCCGTGTGCATTCTCTGATGAGTTTGAAGAGTTGATGACCGTGCAAATGCCTTCCCACACACAGGACACAGGAATGGCTTCTCGCCCGTGTGCGTTCTCTGATGAGTTTGAAGAGTTGATGACCGTGCAAATGCCTTCCCACACACAGGGCACAGGAATGGCTTCTCGCCCGTGTGCGTTCTCTGATGAGTTTGAAGAGTTGACGACCGTGCAAATGCCTTCCCGCACACAGGGCACAGGAATGGCTTCTCGCCCGTGTGCATTCTCTGATGAGTTTGAAGAGTTGATGACCGTGCAAATGCCTTCCCACACACAGGACACAGGAATGGCTTCTCGCCCGTGTGTGTTCTCTGGTGTCTCTGAAGACTTGATTGCCGTGCAAATGCCTTCCCACACACAGAGCAATTGAATGGCTTCTTGTCTCCGTGTGCGTGGGGCTGTGGAGAGCGTCTCTGCTCCATGTGAGCTTAGTAACAGCAGCGGTGTTATCGAGTCAAAAGTACGCTATCGGCCGCAAGGATGTTTAACACTCGCGTCGAACCGAGACGCAAAAAAATCCCGCTAATTTGACGACGAACACATTTAAGAGTTTATCCGCGAAAATAGACACTTACTTGGAGCTTCACGGTAATTCGATGTCTGGAACCCGTCTGAAGATGTCGCCACGAACTCTCCCGACGCAAAGTCGCCTAACTGTCGACACAGCAATTGTGCTCGCCAGGCTGCGTTGTCTCGCGGTTGAAGGGCGATCAGCAGAGCGACGAGTCGAGCGTCCAACCTCATCAAGTTCCCTCTCGAAATGGCATTGAGCTCTGCTTCTGAGCCGCCTTATAACTCCCCCGCTAGGATCCAATCCTTTGTCTTTCAGGATATTTGCATTCGATTGCTAATTTTGGAAGGTACAATCCGCATGTCTGTTAACATACCGAAGGGTAATGTGCCCATTGTGCTTCATGCATGAATATGTAAGTGCATCTCAGTGTGTAATTGTGCGCTTATTTTGAATAAAAACTTTGTCCTCGATTTAAAGTGAATGCAGAGAAATTAGCATGTAACTTTAGAAAAGGAAGAGAGCGGCCTTCTCGACGAGGGAGTGAAACCCAATAGGTAATCTTCTTCCTAGCGTTGTTCCCGCTGTGGCGCAGGGTCCGCTTTTCGGCATTGTCTTCTCCATTTGGCTCGGTCCAGGGCATCTTCAGGGGATGCGTTGACCGTCTTTATGTTTTCCTTTATTCGATCCATCTATCGCTTCTTCGGACGTACGCGTGGACGGCGGCCCTCTGGCTCAATACACATGGCAGTCTTGGCCACTGATCACTCTTCACTTCGCATCACATGGCCGTACCACCGAAGCCTTGCCTCAAGCATCTTGTCCGCAATGGGGGCCACACCAAGTCGATTCCGAACGTCTTCGTTCCTGACACGATCCCATCGAGTGAGTCCGAGGCTCCATCTGAGCATCCTCATCTCCATGGTGTGGAGAGCTTGTTCGTGTACAGTTGTGGCTGGCCAGCACTCGGATCCATAGAGTGCCACCGGTCGGACGATGGTCTTGTACATTTTTCCCTTCAGCCTATCCGGCATTTTCCTATCACAGAGGACTCCGGTGACTTGCCTTCATCCATGCCGCATTGACTCGTGACCTCACATCAGTCGTGATGCTACCATCTGAGCTGATGGTGGAACCCAGGTACTTGAAGTCCGTCACTTTCTTCAGATCTTCTCTGTCAATGCTGATGGTGCCGTCGGTTTGGGGGCCACACTCCATATACTCCGTCTTTTGATGTTGAACCTCATCCCGTTTTCGTCCAAACGTTCCTTCCACGGGCGCGTTTGTCTTTCGACTTTTCCTCTCTCTTCATCTGAGAGGAGGACGTCATCCGCGTAGAGAATTGACCATGGCAGGGGCGTGTGCAGGTCGGCAGTGATCGTGACCATGCACAGGATAAACAGGAGTGGTGACAGGGCCGATCCTTGGTGCACTCCAACGCTGATGGGAAATGGCGGTGATATGCCCACTGCACACCTGACTGCACTGGTGACGTTCTTGTACCCAATGCACGTAGGTTTCAGGGACTCCATGGGATCGAAGCGAGTGCCAGATGAGGTCGTGGGGGACCCTGTCAAATGCCTTTTCAAGGTCGAGGAACGACACGTGCACAGCTTTGTTCTTCTCTCTGTGCCTCTCCAGCAGGAGCCTCGCCGCGAATATGGCGTCCGTAGTGCTATATCCTTTGACGAAGCCGCATTGGTTGGGTGATAGGGTGACGATGTTTCTAATCCTCGTGTCCAAAACTCGCTCAAAGATCTTCATCGCATGACACAGGAGCCGGATTGGCCTGTAATTCCAGCATTCTGCCACGGCCCCTTTACCCTTCCAAATTGGATCCGTCGTGCTGGTCGACCAGGCTTCTCGGACCTCACCGGTGCTCGTGATGGTGCTGAAGAGTTGGGTAAGGAGGGCAGCACCCTGCCTGCCAAGGATCTTCCAGGCCTCAGCAGTATATCGTCCGGGCCAGTCGCTTTCCCATTCTTCATTCTCTTGATAGCTTGTTCCACTTCGGTGATGGTGATAGGTGAAACCGGATCGAGGACGTGTTCAGCGCTAATAATAGGTGGGTGGGGAAATTGCTGGTTGCAGATTCCAGAGAAGTAGTCGCTCCAGCGTTGAAGGATGGCGGGCGGGTCTCTGAGAGCGCTGTGATTCTCATCCTTTATGCATTTGACCTGACCAATATCCTGAGTCGAACGATGGCGCGCCTCTGCCAGTCGATAGATCTTATTGGCACCTTCTGGGGTGTCCAGTTCGACATACAGTTGGTCGTATTGAGCTAATTTCACCGCTGCTACTACTCGCTTCGCTGCCGATTTGCAGTTTCTGTATTGTTGGTAATCCAGATCTGCGAGCGTTTTGCGCCACTTCTTGAAAGCTAGCTTTTTCTCTTTCACTGCTAGCTGAACTTCTTCGTTCCACCACCATATTTGCTTGTCAATGAAGTGTTTTTGCCGGCTTAGTTAGCCCCAGTGCTTCCGTTGCTGCTGTGCACAGTTGGCCGGCGAGATCTTCCCAAATCGCATTCGCTGGTCGGTTGGTGTTCACGTCAATCTGATTGAGGGCGACTCTCAGCTGATCTTTGCATTCCTTCATCCGCCACCACTTAATTCGCTGCTGTTCCGTTGTTGGTGGGCGATGTCGCTGGCCAATGTCCATTTTCATGTCCATGATCAGGATGCGATGTTGTGGGGTGATGTTGTCCGATGGTATGACTTTAGTGTTTGTCAACGTTTTCAGCTTATCCCGCTTGACAAGCCAGAAATCAATTTGAGTTGATCTCCCACCACTGGCGTACGTAATGAGATGGGACGGTCTCTTCTTGAAGAAGGTGTTGGCGAGGACAAGATCATGGGCTTCCGCAAAGTCCAGGGCTCGGTTTTCCTCATCGTTCCGGGTACCATATCCTTGGCCACCATGGTTTCGAGGGTATCCATCCCGGGCGTTTCCAACGTGTCCATTTAGGTCTCCACCAATTACTAACTGCTCTTCTCCATTTATTTGATTGCATGTGTCCATCAATTGTTCCCAAAATTCCTCCTTGGTATCTGCTGGGCAGCCAGGCTGCGGCGCATACCACCAAAGTGTTATTCAAATAATTGTAATCCCATCCTGATCCTGCACCTTCATGTTTCACATATCCCACCATTGGTTCGCACGTCCATATTACATACATACATGTTACATGCATACATATTACATACAGACATATCTCATGCATACATATTACATACAGACATGTTACATACTGACGAGCAAATTGTGATTCCTAGAGGACCACGGTGTGAAGCTAAGAATTCGAATTCAAATATCACACTTCAATGTACGGTGTTCTAATCTTTAACACCAGTTTATTGTTATTTTATAGCGTTATAATGTATAGCTCATAGCTTATATTGTTAGAGTTCACAACATAATAGTTTACTATAACACTAGTTTGTAGTGTTATTTTAAAGCGTTACAATGTATAGCTCATAGTTTAAAGGTTATATTGTTAGAGTTTATAATGTTAGAGTATGCTCTGTGAGTTTACAATTTGAAAGTTTGTGAACGTGCCCTATTCTCGTGGGACCCGACACGAATTTGGAAATAATTGCTATGATCATGTCTGAGCTGGGATGAGCGACTAATGTTTACTTTGTTTAATCATAGCTGTGTGTAGGTTAGTGCCATCGGTGCTTAGTGAATACTACTCATGAATGAACTCATACTTCTTTCGGATATAAATTGAAATCATGTTGGTAGAACAAGTCGCCTGCCTTTTCTAGACGAATTGTTATCTTCAAGTGCGTCCGTTAATATTCTGCTAAAATACACAGCATAGGGAAGGCTGCCTTGTTGGGACGATGTAGTTTGGCTAAGGCGTTGTGGCCGGGTGATGACACGGATTCTGAAACAATGGAGTTAAACACTCGCTGCTTGGCCCCGTCGACAGCAGCGAAGACTGTCATATACCGCCCCATTTACGAGTTGGCTGTATAATGTGTATAGTTGAAGGTGCCAGGTGTTGTCTTCTTCTAACAGCTACTAACGTGCGTGTGTTGTCTGTTTTAGGATTTGCCCATTGATGTAGTTATTTTCATTGCGGCGTTTTTTTGTTGAGTTCTGTCACTTGAGTGTTGCAGTTTGTTTAAGAATTCGTCACGTGAGCGTGGTGTTTTGCTTGTTGGAATTTAGCTTTGTTACAATTTGTGATTGTTATAAAATTGTAACGATTCATAATCGCATGCGTTTATAATGGGTTTGTGCGTGTATTTATATAAATGTATTCCGTCTTTTGTTATTCGATGACATCTAGCAGTGAAAATCGTGATTGTAATATGACCATGTTGTAATTGTAATAATTTTTATCCGATCATTGCACGTACACTATACAAACATATTAGCAATTCTTATACGACCACGCTGTTATTCTAATGCTTCTAATGATTTTATAATACCTTACCTCCGTTTATATGGTTATAAATTAAAACACTAGCTTATAATCGTTTAATGTTTAGTGTTATAGTTTATAAAATTACGGTTTACATGTTATAGAGCAAACCCCCACAGTTCGCATATCCGTCCCCCGATTCGATTGAACGTATACTTTACATACATATGAGCGATTAAAATGCTTCTAATGACATTCTCATACCGTAACTCCGTTTATGGTGGAATCTATTATAAAAGTCGTTGAATGTTTTGTGTTATTGGTCATAGTGTTATCAGTTTACATGTTATAGAGTACAGGTGATCCCCCGTGTCTCAATGGCGCGACCAACGTTGCGGTGATTCTCTTGCGTGAACGCGCTCGCCTCACAGCGCAGTTGGCAGCGCCGCAGCAGCTTGTGTTACACACAGACGTGACATTAACTTGCTCATCCCCCTAATCTCCCTGCCTAACCTCTCCCATCAACATACTACATGTCTGTACGTGCTCACTCCCGAAGCTTGGCGGTTTTTGGCAACGCCACGGAGCTGCATCTATATATATAAAATCGTGCATGTCTGTCTGTCTGTGTGTGTGTGTGTGGATTTCGGACCATACGCACTTTCATTGGACGCCGGTTGCCCCTGCCTACGGCTAGCGACGCCTTCGCCGCTTTCATTGGACCTGGCAACGGCTAGCGACGCCTTCGCCAAGGGCTGCACTTTCATTGGACGGCGGTTGCCCCTGCCAACGGCTAGCCACGCCTTCGCCACTTTCATAGGCTCCGTAAATAATTAAATAATTGCCATTTCACAGTATTGTTCGAGCGCTAGGGGCGGGGGGAAGGAACGCCACCCGTACCCAGCGTTCGCCGGGTGGGAAAATCAGGCGAGGCGGGAGGCTCTGCACGGTGCTAGGCCTCGACACCCACCACGCCACTCTGAGGTAAATTCATACAAATTTCACGTCCTCTACAGAGTGGTGAGGGAGGCAGAGTGGCGAGGGAGGGAGAGTGGCGAGGGAGGGACTCAGCCTCAAAACGAGTAACTGGTGTGGCGTATTAACATCGCCACTGGGGAGACAAAGGCGGCCGGGCGTGCTGGATCCAAGTCCCGGGTGAAGCCGGGTCATGTGTATGTGTGAATGTGTTTATGTGTATGTCTGTGTGTCTGTATGCATGTGTGTGTGTATGTGTTTGTGTGTATGTATGTGTGTCTGCATGTATGTGTGTGTGTATTGTCTATGTTTTTGTGTGTATGTATGTGTGTGTCTGTGTGTATGTATGTGTGTGTATGTGTTTGTGTGTATGTGTGTGTATGTATGTGTGTGTATGTGATTGTATGTGTTTGTGTGTTTACGCTCGCATTACACAAATGTGTTGCAGGTCTAAGGCGTTCCTCGCGCAGCATTGCCGCTTTCTTTTTTCAGTCGTTTACTGCCGTACGCACCCTGACAGTCGTGTGTGTCTGCAGCAAGCGCGTGTATGTGTACCTATGGACGCGCGCGCGTGTGTTGTGTAGGGGGAACGGTAGTGTAGTGCTTAGCGTGCTCTCTCTGTCTGTGTGTGTGTGTCTGTGTGTGTGTGTCTGTGTGTGTGTCTGTGTGTGTGCGTGTGTGGTGTGTGGGGAGCGGTAGTGTAGTGGTTAGCGTGCTGTCTGTGTGTCTGTGTGTGTGTGTCTGTCTGTGTGTGTCTGCGTGTGTCTGTGTGTGTGTCTGTGTGTGTGTCTGTGCGTGTGTGGTGTGTGAGGAGCGGTGGGTGTAGTGGTTAACGCTACGCTGCGCTACAAACCCGGCGAACCGAGTTCCATTCCCGCTCACGGCCACCACCGGTGACGATTATTTGAACCTCCCCTAGGTCGACTCAGCCTCAAACGAGTAACTGGTGTGGCGTATTAACATCGCCACTGGGGAGACAAAGGCGGCCGTGCATGAGTGGTGAGGGAGGGAGAGTGGTGAGGGAGGGAGAGTGGTGAGGGAGGGACAGTGGTGAGGGAGGGACTCAGCCGCAAAACGAGTAACTGGTGTGGCGTATTAACATCGCCACTGGGGAGACAAAGGCGGCCGGCCGTGGTGGATACAAGTCCCGGGCGAAGCCGGGTAGTACAGCTAGTTCACTTTAAAATGAGGACAATGGAGGGCATGGGGAACGTATTTTTCCAGCGCTAATCCGATTTATTCAAAATAAGCGCACAATAGACATGCGGATTGTGCCTTCCAAAATTAACAATCGAATGCAAATGTCCTGAAAGACAAAGGATTTTTCCTAGGGGGGGAGTTATGAGGCGGCTCAGAAGCAGAGCTCAATGCCATTTCGAGAGGGAACTTGATGAGGTTGGACGCTCGACTCGTCGCTCTGCTGATCGCCCTTCAACCGCGAGACAACGCACCCTGGCGAGCACAATTGCTGTGTCGACAGTTAGGCGACTTTGCGTCGGGAGAGTTCGTGGCGACATCTTCAGACGGGTTCTAGACATCGATATACCGTGAATCTCCAAGTAGGTGTCTATTTTCGCGGATAAACTCTTAAACGTGTTCGTCGTCAAATTAGCGGGATTTTTTTGCGTCTCGGTTAGACGCGAGTGTCGTTCTTGTTTTAGCAGTTAACAAAATCCAAAACTCAACGCTAAAAATCCTTGCGGCCGATAGCGTACTTTTAACTCAATAACACCGCTACTGTTACTACGCTCACATGGAGCAGAGACGCTCTCCACAGCCCCACGCACAAGGAGGCAAGAAGCCATTCAATTGCTCTGTGTGTGGGAAGTCCTTTTCATGGCCATCACATCTTCAGAGACACCAAAGAACACACACGGGTGAGAAGCAATTCCCGTGCTCTGTGTGTGGGAAGACATTTGCACAGTCGTCAAAACGGAACAGGCATCAGAAGGTCCACGATGATAGGAAGCTGAAATCAAAAGCTGAAATTCAAGGTGCTGAAATTATTCCTGAAGATAATTCCACCTTCGATCCCATGCAGTTGGATCCCGAGAGATGGCTGGATGTAATGGAGTGGCTCGAGGATCAACCCGAGAGCTCGGGGTAACTGAAATATAATGTTGCATGTAGTTATACCTATTAAGCTGTCTTGAGTACTTTTGTGTGTAATTCTGACCCTTTAGTTTTACAGTTCGTTTGAGAGTTTCTTGACGTGCAGGTGGTGAGTTTTGATTTTGTCGGATTTAAGTCTTCCTGTTGAGCTAAAGTTGGAATACATATGTAGTTAGATCTTTACTCAACATTTTAAACGGGTTTTTTTTCAAGTATAAAGCTTTTTTTGGATGGTAATAATCTGCTTTGGTATGTACATTGATGACGCGTTCTTTGGATATATGTCCTTGACTTCAACATAGACGAACAGTGAACAAATGTGGTGAACTAATAAGGAAATCATGGGGAATGATACTTTAACGCTTTGGTATTCCTGGAACGGATATGGTTTTCATTGTACTGTAACTGTTTGAACATAGGACATAAACATTCGGTTCGAGTTTTAACGTAAAAATTATTGCAGATTAATAAAAACGTATTTTTAACAAATGTTTGTCCGTTTATTTATTTTACAATGTTCGTAGGAAAAACGTGTTTTAAGCGAGTTTCAGGTGGAGGATCTTCGTCACACAAATCTGCCCTTAACCGGCAGCATCTTGGCTGTCTCCCCATTAAATGTGTCCCTGGAGGGGAAAGGTTCCCATTATAAATCTATTCGCAACGTTACGGTCCCTAATCATCAAGTATGACATGTGAACTGTAACACTATCAACGATAACAAAAATAATTAAAATACAATAATCTATTAACTAGTTTCATCATTTATAACACCAAAAACGGTACGGTATTATTAGTTTTGAACAAAATGAATGGAGGTTCGTGATTATAATCGCATAATAATTATAATCGCCCTGTGATAATGTTAGAATCACACTGTGGCCATATGCATGTTAAGTGAATGCGAACCGGGGGTAGGATTTGCAAGATTTGAATCTCATTACAATTATTAAAATCCCACTGTAGGCGTATTAGAATCAAACTGCCCACTGTTGGATGAATATCATGTTAATTTAATCGAATAGTTATAAACGGTATGTAAACATATCAAGTGTATAACAATCACATATTATAACATAATTACATTTCATGTGATTTGAAAAACCTACGTTCATTTAAAAAAATGAGAATTTCGTGGACCTTGTGGGGAGATAGAGCACGGTGGATCGGATCGTCTCCGCTGCTGTCGACTTGGCCAAGCAGCGAATGTTTAACTCCAGTCACAGCGCCTTACCCAAACTACATCCCCCAACAAGGCAGCTTTCCCGCTGCTGTATATTGTGTTTTTGGTGTGTATTTTCCCATACGCCTTGCCCAAAACGACTGATTGTCCGCTAAACAGCCTCGCCTGTAAACCACCATTGGTGATAGTGTTGTTTGAGAGCAGCTATTAAAGTCGCTACGGCAAACGAGGTGGTGGCTGGCCAAACCATGCCTCGCTGTTTGTCTCCGGAGTGATGACGGAAACAAACCAGACCAAGTGGAGACCATGTACCAGATCGGATTTTGGTTACTGATGTTAGAGTGATTGTATTGCAAAAGTGTGGTCACTACGCGTCTGTACGTACTCACACGCGAAGCTTCGCGATTTTTGGCAACGCCACGGGGCTGGATTCACTTTAAATCGAGGACAATGGAGGGCATGGGGAACGTGTTTTTCCATTTATTCAAAATAAGCGCATAATTACACACTGAGATGCACTTACATATTCATGTATGATGCACAATGGGCACATTACCCTTCGGTATGTTAATATACATGCGGATTGTGCCTTCAAAATTAACAATCGAATGCAAATATCCTGAAAGACAAAGGATTGGATCCTAGGGGGGGGAGTTATAAGGCAGCTCAGAAGCAGAGCTCAATGCCATTTCGAGAGGGAACTTGATGAGGTTGGACGCTCGACTCGTCGCTCTGCTGATCGCCCTTCAACCGCGAGACAACGCAGCCTGGTGAGCACAATTGCTGTGTCGACAGTTAGTCGACTTTGCGTCCGGAGAGTTCGTGGCGACATCTTCAGACGGGTTCTAGACATCGAAATACCGTGAATCTCCAAGTAAGTGTCTATTTTCGCGGATAAAATCTTAAACGTGTTCGTCGTCAAATTTACGGGTTTATTTGCGTCTCGGTTAGACGCGAGTGTCGTTCTTGTTATAGCATTTAACGAAATCTTAAACTCAACGCTAAACATCCTTGCGGCCGATAGCGTACTTTTGACTCGATAACACCACTGCTGTTACTACGCTCACATGGAGCAGATAGGCTCTCCACAGCCCCACGTACACGGAGGCAAGAAGCCATTCAATTGCTCTGTGTGTGGGAAGTCCTTTTCACGGCCATCACATCTTCAGAGACACCAGAGAACACACACGGGCGAGAAGCCGTTCCTGTGCTCTGTGTGTGGGAAGGCATTTGCACAGTCATCAACTTTTCAAGACCATCAGAGAACACACACGGGCGAGAAGCCATTCCTGTGCCCTGTGTGTGGGATAGCATTTTCACTTTCAGCAAACTGCCAACGCCATCAGAAAACACACACGGGCGAGAAGCCATTCTTGTGCTCTGTATGTGGGAAGGCATTTGCACACTCGTCTCATCTTCAGAGTCATCGGAGAACACACACTGGTGAGAAGCCATTCCGGTGCCCTGTGTGTGGGAAGACATTTGCACACTCGCTGCTGCTGCTCACTCGTGCGCATTCCTCTCGACTGCGGGTGGAGGCGTGGCTATGACGTAACAGAGGTGACGTCACTACAGCGAGGCTCCGCCCCCACGCGCTTGGCGGGCGCACCACGTGGTGCAGTGCGGGTGGTTGCGTCACCGGAAACAGCAGAGTCCTTGGTTCGACATTAAACATTTGCCCCCTCGCTTTGTGCTGTCTTTGATGTCGCCGTTACTGCGGCGAGGACTGAAGCGATGCCTGGCCATTAGGCCTGGCATATACCTAGGCCTCAGGCTTCATATTTGTTCGTAGTTATTTTTTGTTTAATTGGAATTATTAACTTGCATTTCATTAATTACATTTCAAGCGTATAAACACCATAACATTGGTTTATTTACTTTTAAATTCAGGTTTGTAGTATAGTTATTGATCTGTAGTTATATTTAAGTGAGTGAGGTGGTTGTACTAAGTGTGAATTTGAGTTCCATGTAAATTATTATTGTGTAAAGGATTTGTCTATGTGCACCTATCCTGGCAGTGGTAATTAGGGCTTTTTATAATTAAGTTGTTAATGAGATTGTTTATTTGTGTGTGTCTGTTATCGATGTCTGTGTAAGGTTACATATCTATGTTTGTAGCTCTGTGTGTTTGTTAATTTATGATGGGTGGTGATGATGATGTTTCTTGATAATGGATGGTGGTGATGATAATGTGTAGTGATTATGATGGGTGGTAGTGATGATGATGGGTGGTGGTAATGATTGGGGAGTTTATGATGATGGGTGGTGATGGTTATGGGTGGTGATGATGATGGGTTGTTGTGATTATGGATGATTGGTGATGGTTATGATGAATGTTGGTTGTGATGGTTGGGTGGTGGTGGTGGAGACGATGGTTGGTGATGGTGAGTTGATAGTGATAATGATGATAATGGGTGTTGATACTGATGATTTGTGTTGATGATTATGGGTGGTGATGAGTAAATGAGCAACCACCAGACACATAACAGCAACAGAAGTAACTAAATCAGCACCAATAACAGCAGCGACAACAGCAGCAGCAACAACACATTTTGAGGGCGACGCAACTACTTCCGATTCTGCTGTTTCTGCTGCTCGACTATTTGTAGACAGGACCTGCTCTCGCGGGACCCCACACGTCTTTGGAAATGATTGCGATCATGTCTGAGCTGAGAATTAAGTGACTAAACGTTACTTTGTTTAACCATAACTGTGTGTAGGTTAGTGTCTGGGGGCTTAGCGAATACTACTCATGAATGAACTCGCACTCCTTTATGACCGACATTCTACTAATTTTGGTTGATCGAGACGAACAAGGCACGTGCCATGTCCAGAATAATTTTTATTACCAATATTGTCCTTAAATATGATGCTAAAATAAACATTAACACTGGATTAAACCTGCACCTCTTAACCGCTGCCTCGCATTTACGACTAACAATTTGCATTTTACACGTAACATGCAGTCAAGCACAGTAAAATGCTAATACGACAATATTGTTATTCTAGGAATTTAATATTGTTATTCTAGGAATTTAAATTCTAAAATGCTAATACGACAATATTGTTATTCTAGGAATTTAAATTCGATTCTAACCCTGCACCCCCAACAGTTCGCATATCCAACCCCCGGTTTAATGGAACGTTCGCTTTACATACATATGAGCAGAGTACGATTATAATACTTCTAATGAGATTTGAATACCGTACCTCAGTTTATGGTGTAATGAATTAGGAAACCAGTCTATAGTCGTTTAATGTTGAGTGGTATCGTTTATAGTGATACAGCTGAAGTCATAGAGATGAAACGGCCTAAGTGTGTACGAATGTAGATAGGGCGTCGCCGTTGGTTCGTCCACCCATCGCGCCTCAAGACTTATGTCCGTCCCCACCCGGACAGCTCATCCCCATGTCCTGTACAGCCCACGTGTGGTGTGTCCGACGTGGTGGGGCTCTCGGCAACGGAAACCGTACACCAAAGGAAATGTGTTGTGGCGCTCACAGTTTCCTAGCCCCTGAGGCCCGGGGTGCTTCAATGATCTCCCGCGTGTGAGGAATCGGTGCCTGGAGCCCAGTCATGTTTCTCAAAAGAAGCCAGGGACCTGCCTAACCCTTCAAGGCTGTGGTGCGAACCCTTGACGCCCCGAAAGGCACAAGATTCCACCATGAGCCTTTAACGCGGTTTTAGACCCCAGGCGTCACGATATAGCAACGACGACGACGAGACAGCAACCAGCCAACACAGCCCCAAACCTCGTTCCTCCCCCTCTCTCATTCTCGGCGTGAACCTCCGCCCACACTTGGTCCCGCCTTCCCTTCTCGAACTCTCTCTATCTTGTTGTCACCACTTGTCCCTTAGTTGACGCATTGTCTTTACATCACCCACCTCTATGACCTCTACCTGTCCCCGCCATGGGCGGAGCAACTTGGATTTTCCCGGTGGCACCTGTAGGCAATACAACCATGCCCTGTCCCCCACTGCCCATGGAAGCACGTGTTCACGCTGCCCCGAGTTATTTTCATTAGCGGATTGCGCTCTGGTGGGGAAAGGTCCTCGTTATGAATCGTTTCGCAACGTTCAGGTCCAGAATACCGAAGTACACCGGGAATCACCTGTACAAAAAAAAAACATGTAAACTGATAACACTATAAACAATAACACTAAACATTAAACGACAAAAAAACCTACCAACTGGTTTTATTATTTATACCACCATAAACGCAGGTACGGTATTTAAATCTCATTAGAAGTATTAAAATCGCACTCTACACATATTTATGTAAATTATCTGTTCAATCGAACCGGGGGTCGGATATGTGAACTGTGGGGGGTACAGGGCAAGAATCGCATTTAAATTTTAGAATAACAATATTGTCGTATTAGCATTTTACTGTGCTTAAATGTATGTTATGTGAAAATGCAAATCGTTAGTCGTAAATGCGAGGGAGGGGTTAAGATGTGCACGTTTAATCCAGTGTTACCATTTATTTTAGCATCATATTTAAGGACACTGTGGTTGATAAGAATTCGTCTGGACGTGGCACGTGCCTTGTTCTACTCGATCAACCAAAATTAGTACAATGTCGGTCATAAAGGAGTGTGATTTCATTCATGATTAGTATTCACAGAGCCCCGATGACACTAACCTACCTAAAGTTATGGTTAAACAAAGTAATTTTGAGTGACTTAATTCTCAGCTCAGACATGATCATCGCAATCATTTCCAAAGACGTGTGGGGTCCTGCGAGAGCAGGTCCCGACTACAAACAGCTGGGCAGCAGAATCGGAAGTAGCTGCGTCGCCCTCGACATGTGATGTTGCTGCTGTTGTTGTCGCTGCTGTTGTTGCTGCTGTAGTTGCTTCTGTTGCTGTGATATACGCAGGGAGGTGATGTTCCGTGATGGGATGACGCCTTTGATTAAAGCCTCTGATCAAACTCACCCGATTGACGCCCTTGATCGTCGTATTTGATCTGATATTCTAAACTCTCACATGTTAAGCTCTAACATAGTGAAACGTAATATTATAACCTATGAACTACAACCATTGTAACGCTGTAAAAGAATATTACCTATTGGGTTTCACTCCCTCGTCGAGAAGGCCGCTCTCTTCCTTTTCTAAAGTTACATGCTAATTTCTCTGCATTCACTTTAAATCGAAGACAACGTTTTTCCATTTATTCAAAATAAGCGCACAATTACACACTGAGATGCACTTACATATTCATGCATGAAGCACAATGGGCACATTACCCTTCGGTATGTTAATAGACATGCGGATTGTACCTTCCAAAATTAACAATCGAATGCAAATATCCTGAAAAACAAAGGATTGGATCCTAGCGGGGGAGTTATAAGGCGGCTCAGAAGCAGAGCTCAATGCCATTTCGAGAGGGAACTTGATGAGGTTGGACGCTCGACTCGTCGCTCTGCTGATCGCCCTTCAACCGCGAGACAACGCAGCCTGGCGAGCACAATTGCTGTGTCGACAGTTAGGCGACTTTGCGTCGGCAGAGTTTGTGGCGACATCTTCAGACGGGTTCCAGACATCGATATACCGTGAATCTCCAAGTAAGTGTCTATTTTCGCGGATGAACTCTTAAACCTGTTCGTCGTCAAATTGACGTGATTTTGATGTTCATCGGTTAAACACGTGTCGTTCTTGTTTTAGTAGTTAACAAAATCCAAAAGTCAACGCTAAACATCGTTGCGGCCGATAGCGTACTTTTGACAACACCACTACTGTTACTACACTCACATGGACAAGATACGCACTCCACAGCCTCATGCACACGGGCGCAAGGAGTCATTTAATTGCTCTGTGTGTAGGAAGACATTTTCACGGCCATCACGTCTTAAAATACACAAGAGGACACACACTGGCGAGAAGCCGTTCCTGTGCTCTGTGTGTGGGAAGACATTTGCTCAGTCATCACATCTTCATATTCATCAAAGAAAACACACGGGCGAAAAGCCATTCCTGTGCCCTGTGTGTGGGAAGAAATTTGCAAACTCATCACATCTTCAGAGTCATCAGAGAACACACACGGGCCAGAAGCCATTCCTGTGCCCTGTGTGTGGGAAGAAATTTGCAAACTCATCAAATCTTCAGAGTCATCAGAGAACACACACGGGCGAGAAGCCATTCCTGTGCCCTGTGTGTGGGAAGACATTTGCACAGTCATCACATCTTCAGAGTCATCAGAGAACACACACGGGCGAGAAGCCATTCCTGTGCCCTGTGTGTGGGAAGAAATTTGCAAACTCATCACATCTTCAGAATCATCAGAGAACACACACGGGCGAGAAGCCATTCCTGTGCCCTGTGTGTGGTAAGAAATTTGCAAGGTCATCACATCTTCAGAGTCATCAGAAAACACACACGGGCGACAAGCCATTCCTGTGCCCTGTGTGTGGGAAGACATTTGCACAGTCATCACATCTTCAGAGTCATCAGAGAACACACACGGGCGAGAAGCCATTCCTGTGCCCTGTGTGTGGGGAGGCATTTGCACGGTCATCAACCATGAGCAGGCATCAGCAGGTCCACAATGATAGGAAACTGAAATCAAAAGCTGAAATTCAAGGTGCTGCAATGAGTCCTGAAGAAGTTTCCACCTTCGATCCCATGCAGTTGGATCCCGAGAGATGGCTGGATGTAATGGAGTGGCTCGAGAGTCAACCAGAGAGCTCGGGGTGACTGAACAAATATTACGTCATGTGGTTATATCTATTAAGCCGTATCGAGTACTTTTGTGTGTAATTTTGACCATTTTAGTTTTACAGTTTTTGTGAGAGTTTATTGGCGTGCCCAGTGGTGGTTTGTAATGTTATCGGATTACTTGCCGAAGTGGTGTGATGAGCACTGGTTGTGAGAGGGTTCAATTGTAGTCGTTAAGTGTTCCTGTTGAGCTAAAGTTGGAATGCGTCTGTAGTTAGATCTTTACTCAACATTTTAAAAGGTTTTTTTTCAAGTATAAAGTTTTTTTTGGTTGGTAATAATCGACTTTAGATAGTCGATTTCAGGATGTACATTGATGACGCGTTCGTTGTATATATGGCCTTGACTTCAACATAGACGCAGAGTGAACAAATGTGGTGAACTAATAAGGAAATCATGGGGAATGAAACTTTAACGCTTTGGTATTCCTGTACGGAAATGGTTTGCATTCTACTGGAAATGTGTGAACATAGGACGTAATAAATATTGCCTTCGAGTTTTGACGTAAAATTATTGCAGATGAATAAAAACGTATTTTAACAAATGTTTGTCAGTTCTTTATTGTATAATGTTCCTAGCAAAAACATGTTCAGAGAATTTCAGGTGGAGGATCTCCATCACACAAGTGTGCCCTTAACCGGCAGCATCTTGGCTGTCTACCCGATTAACACGTGTTCCTTCAGGGGAAAGGTCCCCGTAGTTAATCGTTCATCAACGTACCAGTCCCAAATCCCGAAGTATGTCGGGGATAAACTGTACTCTATAACATGTAAACTGTAATACTATACACGATAACACTAAACATTACAGTTTTTGTGAGAGTTTAATGACGTGTACAATGGTGGTTTGTAATGTTATCGGATTACTTGCCGAAGTGGCGTGATGAGCAGTGGTTGTGATATGATTCAATTCCGGACAATATTGTAGTGTTTAAGTCTTCCTGTTGAGCTAAAGTTGGAATGCATTTTTAGTTAGATCTTTTATCAACATTTTAAACGGGTTTTTTCAAGCATATAGCTTTTTTGGTTGGTATTAATCGACTTTAGATAACCGATTTAAGGATGTACATTGATGACGCGTTCGTTGGATATATGGCCTTGACTTCAACATAGACGCACAGTGAACAAATGTGGTGAACTAATAAGGAAATCATGGGGAATGATACTTTAACGCGTTGGTATTCCTGGAACGGATATGGTTTGCATTGTATTGTAACTGTTTGAACATTGGACATAATACATTCGGTTCGAGTTTTGACTTAAAAATGATTGCAGATGAATAAAAAAGTTTTTTTTAACAAATGTGTGTCCGTTTATTTATTCATATCAACAACGTGTTTTAAGCGAGTTTCAGGTGGAGGATCTTCGTCACACAAATCTGCCCTTAACCGGCAGTCTCACCATTAACATGTGTTCCTGGAGGGGAAAGGGCCCCATTATTTATCGATTCACAACGTTACGGTCCCTAATCATCAAGTACACAGGGAATCCTGTACGCTAAGACATGTGAACTGTAACACTATAAACGATAACACGAAACATTTAAATACTATAAACTAGTTTCATCATTTATAACACCAAAAACAGAGGTACGGTATCATAATCTCATTTCAAGAATTAGAATTACAATGTGATCGTATTAGAATCACACTCTGCGCATATGTATGTATAGTGTACGTGCAAGCGAACTGTGCTCGTATGAACCAATGAATATGCATCTATGGCCTTTGGACATGCGAACCGGTGGTCGAATATGCGATTTGGGGGGTGCAGGATTATGATCGGATTAAAATGATTAGAATATCACTTTGGTAGTATTAGAATTACACTGAGCTAGAATGTATGTTATATGTAGATGCACATCGGGAGTCGTAAATGCGACCTGGGTGGTGCCAGATTTAGAATCGCATCAAAATTATTAAAATCGCACCATGGTCGTATTCAAGCTGCCCACTGCTGGTAGAATGTTCCATCTCAATGGCACCGAATAGCAATATACAGCATTGATATTGGGCGTGGAGCCTACAAGCGCAACCTTGCGCATTTTGACCTGGTTCTCGACGCCCGTCCCGCGCCCATGGTAGAATGTTGTGCATGTCGGGGCGTCAAGGGTTCGCACCACAGCCTTGAAGGATTAGGCAGGTCCCTGGCTTCTTTTGAAGAATTTGACCAGGCTCCAGGCACCGGTTCCTCGCACGTGGCGGATCCTTGAGGCACCCCGGGCCTCAGGGGCTCGGAAACTGTGGGCGCCACAACACATTTCATTTAGAGTACGGTTCCCCTTGCCGAGTGCCCCACCACGTCGGACACACCAGACTTGGGCTGTACAGGACATGGGGATGAGCTGTCTGGGTGTGGACGGACATAACTACATGCGTACACACTGCGGCCATTTCACCTCTATGACTTCTACCTGTCGCCGCCGTGGGCGGAGCAACTTGGTGGACGTACCCGGTGTCACCTTTGGGCAATACAACCTGTCTACGACCGCTCATGGAAGCACGTGTTCCCGCCGCCCCGTGTTCTTTTCATTAGCGGCTTGCGCTCAGACAGGGAAATTTCCTCGTTGTAAATCGTTTCACAACGTTCTGGTCCCGAAACCCGAAGTATACGGGGGATCACCTGTACTCTATAACATGTAAACTGATAACACTATGAACAATAACACTAAACATTCAACGACGACTTTAAATTTTTTTTATAATAGATTCCACCATAAACGGAGTTACGGTATGAGAATGTCATTAGAAGCATTTTGATCGCTCATATGTATGTAAAGTATACGTTCAATCGAATCGGGGGACGGATATGCGAACTGTGGGGGTTTGCAGGGTTAGAATCGCATTAAAATTATTCTAGTAACAATATGTTCGTATGCGCATTTTACTTTGCTTGAATATATGTTATGTGCAAATGCGAATCGTTAGTCATAAATGCTAGGCAGGGTTTAAAAATGTGCATGTTTAACCCAGTGTTAACGTTAATCCAGTGTTAGCATTATATTTAAGGACAATATTGTTAATATCAATTCGTCTGGACATGGCACGTGTCTTGTTCGTCTCGATCAACCAACATTAGTACAATGTCGGTCATAAAGGAGTGCGAGTTCATTCATAAGCAGTGTTCGCTAATACCCGATGACACAGACCTATACACACAAACAAAGTACTCTTTATTAAATTAATTATCAGCTCAGACATCTTCATCGCAATCATTTCCAAAGACGTGTGGGGTCCCGCGAGGGCAGGGCCTGGCAACAAATATCTGAGCAGCGGAAGCAGCAGAATCAGAAGTAGCTGCGTCGCCCTAGAAATGTGATGTTGCTGCTGCTGTATTTGCTTCTGCGTCGATCAAGATTGACGCCCTTGATCGTCGCATTTGATCAACTCTGACATTGTAAACTCTCACGTTAAACTCTAACATAGTGAAATATAATATTATAACCTATGAACTACAACCTAGCCATTGTTACGCTTTAAAATACGATTAACTGTTATAGTGCAGAACCACATAATTGGAGGTATGGAATTATAATCGCATACTAATCATTAGAATCGCACTGAGCTAATTAGAATCACACTGTGGTTGTACGTATGGTAAGTTAATATGACAACCGGGGGTAGGATATGCAGGATTAGAATCGAGTTACAATAATTCGAATCCCACTCGTATTAGAATCACACTTTCCACTGTTGGATGAATGTGTCGTATCAATGGAATCGAATAGCCATGTAAGTATATACAGTATACACAAATAAAGAGTATAACAATCACACATTGTAACATAGATACAACACACATTATTTAAAAAAACGTATTTACAAATATATATTCCACTTTTTTAAAACTCAGAATGTCGTTGTCCATGTGGGGAGATGGAGCGCAGTGGATCGTATCGTCTAAGCTGCTTTTCGGAATTCGTGTGATAACCCAGTCACATCGCCTAACTCCAGTTGCAGCACCTTACCCAAACTACATCTCCCCAACAAGGCAGCCTTACCGATGCTGTGTATTGTGTTTATGGGATAACAGAGGTGTGTATTTTCCATACGCCTTGCCCAAAACGACTGATTGTCCGCTTAACAGCCTAGCCTGTAAACCACCATTGGTGATAGTGTTGTTTGAGAGCAGCTATTAAAGTCGCTGCGGAAAGCGAGGTGGCGGCTGGCCAAACCATGCCTCGTGTTTGTCTCCGGAGTGATGACGGATACAAACCAGACCAAGCGGAGACCATGTACCAGATCGGATTTTGGTTACTGATGTTAGAGTGATTGTATTGCAAGTGTGGTCACGACGCGTCTGTATGTGCTCACTCCCGAAGCTCGGCGATTTTTGGCAACGCCACGGGGCTGCATTCACTTTAAATCGAGGACAATGGAGGGCATGGGGAACGTGTTTTTCCATTTATTCAAAATAAGCGCACAATTACACACTGAGATGCACTTACATATTCATGCATGAAGCACAATGGGCACATTACCCATCAGTATGTTAATATATATGCGGATTGTGCCTTCCAAAATTAACAATCGAATGCAAATATCCTGAAATGCAAAGGATTGGATCCTAGGGGGGGAGTTATAAGGCGGCTCAGAAGCAGAGCTCAATGCCATTTCTAGAGGAAACTTGATGAGGTTGGACGCTCGACTCGTCGCTCTGCTGATCGCCCTTCTACCGCGATTTTGCGTCGGGAGAGTTCGTGGCGACATCTTCAGACGGGTTCCAGACATCGATATACCGTGAATCTCCAAGTAAGTGTCTATTTCCGCGGAACGTGTTCTTCGTCACACACACGGGCGAGAAGCCATTCTTGTGCCCTGTGTGTGGGGAGGCATTTGCACACTCATCAAACATGAACAGGCATCAGAAGGTCCACAATGATAGGAAACTGAAATCAAAAGCTGAAATTCAAGGTGCTGCAATGAGTCCTGAAGAAGTTTCCACCTTCGATCCCATGCAGTTGGATCCCGAGAGATGGCTGGATGTAATGGAGTGGCTCGAGAGTCAACCAGAGAGCTCGGGGTGACTGAAAAAAATTAAGTCATGTGGTTATACCTTTTAATCCCTATCGAGTACTTTTTGGTTATAATTTTGACCATTTTAGTTTTACAGTTTTTGTGAGTTTAATTACGTGCACAGTGGTGGTTTGTAATGTTATCGGATTACTTGCCGAAGTGGTGTGATGAGCACTGATTGTGAGAGGGTTCAATTGTAGTCATTAAGTGTTCCTGTTGAGCTAAAGTTGGAATGCGTCTGTAGTTAGATCTTTACTCAACATTTTAAACGGTTTTTTTCAAGTATATAGCTTTTTTTATTGGTATTAATCAACTTTAGATAGCCGATTCCAGGATGTACATTGATGACGCGATCGTTGGATATATGGCCTTGACTTCAACATAGACGCACAGTGAACAAATGTGGTGAACTAATAAGGAAATCATGGGGAATGATACTTTAACGCTTTGGTATTCCTGGAACGGAAATGGTTTGCATTGTACTGGAAATGTGTGAACATAGGACATAATAAATATTCCCTTCGAGTTTTGACGTAAAAATGATTGCAGATGAATAAAAACGTATTTTTAACAAATGTTTGTCCGTTCTTTATTTTATAATGTTCCTAGCAAAAACATGTTAAGATAATTTCAGGTGGAGGATCTCCGTCACACAAGTGTGCCCTTAACCGGCAGCATCTTAGCTGTCTACCCTATTAACACGTGTTCCTTGAGGGGAAAGGCCCCCGTAGTTAATCGTTCATCAACGTACCAGTCCCAAATCCCGAAGTATGTCGGGGATAAACTGTACTCTATAACATGTAAACTGTTATACTATACACGATAACACTAAACATTAAACAATTATAAACTAGTGTTTTAAATTATAACCATATAAACGTAGGTAACGTATTATAATATCATCAGAAGCATTATAATCACAGTGTGGTTGTATAATAATCGCACTCTGCTCATGTAACACTCAAGTGACAGAACTCAACAAAAAAACGCCGCAATAAAAAGAACAACATCTATGGACAAATCCTAAAAACAGACAACACACGCACGTTAGTAGCTGTTAGCAGAAGACAACACCGAGCACCTTCAACTATACACATCATACAGGCAACTCGTAAATGGGGCGGTATATGACAGCCTTCGCTGCTGTCGACGGAGCCAAGCAGCGAATGTTTAACTCCATTGTTTCAGAATCCGTGTCATCACCCGGCCACAGCGCCTTAGCCAAACTACATCTCCACAACAAGGCAGCCTTCCCTATGCTGTGTATTTTAGCAGTATATTTACTGACGCACTTGAAGATAACAATTAGTCTAGAAATGGCAGCCGACTTGTTCTACCAACATGATTTCAATTTATATCCGAAAGAAGTATGAGTTCATTCATGAGTAGTATTCACTAAGCCCCGATAGCACTAACCTACACACAGTTATGATTAAACAAAGTAAAAATTAGTCGCTCATCCCGAGCTCAGACATGATCATAGCAATTATTTCCAAATCCTTGTCGGGTCCCACGAGAACAGGGGGCCTCGCTCGCGTGGCGACAGCGATCGCCTCACTCCTCCGCCGCGTGCTGCTTTGTGGTGGCAGGTCCACCGCCCAGTAGGGGTGGTGGCGGTGGTCGTGCATCGGTGCCAACCGTGACCACTATCACCACACTACCCACTCACCCCGTGATACTCGCTACACACACCACACGGTTCCCCAGAGAGACGGTGCCACTGGGACCACAGCTGGGGAATGAAGCCGAGCAGCAGATGCCAGGACTACAGCGGAGAATGACTGCTGCCGGCGCAGCCAATGACATCGCCTGTTGCAATCCTTGCTCTGTGGGCGCGCGAGTCAGTGGGGAGGGGGGTGTTGACGTCATTGCTCTGTGGGCGCGCGAGTCAGTGGAGAGGGGGGTGTGGACGTCATCGCTCACCCCCCATGCACAAATCATTTTCTTTTTAACTCCTCTATACCCGGTCGATATCCCTGTACCGGTATTAGTATTATTCCTACCAGCCCACCCCGCAGGGTCCTGTTTTCAAATACGTATATAAAAATATGTTTTCAATTTTTTAAAAATTTAGAATGTCGTTGTCCATGTGGGGAGCGCAGTGGATCGTTTCGTCTAAGCTGCTTTTCGGAATCCGCGTGATAACCCAGTCACATCGCCTAACTCCAGTCAAAGCACCTTACCCAAACTACATCTCCCCAACAATGCAGCCTTCCCGCTGCTGTGCATTGTGTTTATGGGATAACAGAGGTGTGTATTATCCCATACGCCTTGACCAAAACGACTGATTATCCGCTTAACACCATAGCCCGTAAAACACTATTGGAGACAGTGTTGTTTGAGAGCAGCTATTAAAGTCGAGTGTGGTCACTACGCGTCTGTACGTGCTCCCTCCCGAAGCTTGGCGGTTTTTGGCAACGCCACGGGGCTGCATTCACTTTAAATTGACGACAACGGAGGGCATGGCGAACGTGTTTATCCATTTATTCAAAATTTGTTGTTGATAATAATTCGTCTGGACATGGCACGTGCCTTATTCTACTCGATTAACCAAAATTAGTACAATGCCATACAGTAGTGTGATTTCATTCATGAGTAGTATTCATAGAGCCCCAATGACACTAACCTACCTAAAGTTATGGTTAAACAAAGTAATCTTGAGTGACTTAATTCTCAGCTCAGACATGATCATCGCAATCATTTCCAAAGACGTGTGGGGTCCTGCGAGAGCAGGTCCCGACTACAAACAGCTGGGCAGCAGAATCGGAAGTAGCTGCGTCGCCCTCGAAATGTGATGTTGCTGCTGTTGTTGCTGCTGTAGTTGCTTATGTTGCTGTAATAAACGCAGGGAGGTGGTGTTCCGTGATGGGATGACGCCTTTGATTAAAGCCTCTGTTCAAACTCACCCGATTGACGCCCTTGATCGTCGCATTTTATCAACTCTGATATTGTAGACTCTCACATGTTAAGCTCTATCATAGTGAAACATAATATTATAACCTATGAACTACAACCTATCCATTGTAACGCTGTAAAAGAATATTACCTATTGGGTTTCACTCCCTCGTCGAGAAGGCCGCTCTCTTCCTTTTCTAAAGTTACATGCTAATTTCTCTGCATTCACTTTAAATCGAGGACAAAGTTTTTCCATTTATTCAAAATAAGCGCACAATTACACACTGAGATGCACTTACATATTCATGCATGAAGCACAATGGGCACATTACTCTTCGGTATGTTAATAGACATGCGGATTGTACCTTCCAAAATTAACAATCGAATGCAAATATCCTGAAAGACAAAGGATTGGATCCTAGGGGGGGAGTTATAAGGCGGCTCAGAAGCAAAACTCTATGCCATTTCGAGAGGGAACTTGATGAGGTTGGACGCTCGACTCGTCGCTCTGCTGATCGTCCTTCAACCGCGAGACAACGCAGCCTGGCGAGCACAATTGCTGTGTCGACAGTTAGGCGACTTTGCGTCGGGAGAGTTCGTGGCGACATCTTCAGACGGGTTCCAGACATCGATATACCGTGAATCTCTAAGTAAGTGTCTATTTTCGCGGATAAACTCGTTCTTGTTTTAGCAGTTAACAAAATCCAAAACTCAACGCTAAACATCCTTGCCGATAGCGTACTTTTGACTCGATAACACCGCTACTGTTACTACGCTCACATGGAGCAGAGACGCTCTCCACAGCCCCACGCACACGGGGGCAAGAAGCCATTCAATTGCTCTGTGTGTGGAAAGACATTTGCACATTCATCACATCTTCAGAGTCACCAGAGAACACACACTGGCGAGAAGCAATTCCCGTGCTCTGTGTGTGGGAAGGCATTTGCACGGTCATCAACTCTTCAGAGTCACCAGAAAACACACACGGGCGAGAAGCCATTCCTGTGCCCTGTATGTGGGAAGATATTTGCACAGGCATCAACTCCTCAAACTCATCAGAGAACACACACGGGCGAGAAGCCATTCCTTTGCTCTGTGTGTGGGCAGACATTTGCACGGTCATCAACTCTTAAAGATCATAAAAAAACACACTTGGGCGAGAGGCCATTCCTGTGCCCTGTATGTGGGAAGACATTTGCGCAGGCATCAACTCTTCAAACTCATCAGAGAACACAAACGGGCGAGAAGCCATTCCTTTGCTCTGTGTGTGGGCAGACATTTGCACGGTCATCAACTCTTAAAGATCATAAGAAAACACACTTGGGCGAGAGGCCATTCCTGTGCCCTGTATGTGGGAAGACATTTGCGCAGGCATCAACTCTTCAAACTCATCAGAGAACACACACGGGCGAGAAGCCATTCCTTTGCTCTGTGTGTGGGAAGACATTTGCACAGTCGTCAACTCTTCAAACTCATCAGAGAACACACACGGGCGAGAAGCCATTCCTGTGCCCTGTGTGTGGGAAGACATTTACAAACTCATCACATCTTCAGAGTCACCAGAGAACACACACGGGCAAGAAGCCATTCCTTTGCTCTGTGTGTGGGAAGACATTTGCACAGCCATCAACCATGAACAGGCATCAGAAGGTCCACAATGATAGGAAACTGAAATCAAAAGCTGAAATTCAAGGTGCTGCAATGAGTCCTGAAGAAGTTTCCACCTTCGATCCCATGCAGTTGGATCCCGAGAGATGGCTGGATGTAATGGAGTGGCTCGAGGATCACACCGAGAGCTCGGGGTGACTGAAATATAATGTTGCATGCGGTTATACCTATTAAGCTGTCTTGAGTACTTGTGTGTTTAACTCTAACCCTTTAGTTTTACAGTTCGTTTGAGAGTTTCTTGACGCGCAGGTGGTGAGTTTTGATGTTGGCGGATTACTTGGTGAAGTGGTGTGATGAGCAGTGGTTGTGAGATGGTTAAATTCCAGACAATATTGTAGTGTTTAAGTCTTCCTGTTGAGCTAAAGTTGGAATGCATCTGTAGTTAGATCTTTACGCAACATTTTAAACGAGTTCTTTTTTAAGTATAAAGCTTTTTTTTGCTGGTGATAATCGACTTTAGGATGTACATTGATGACGCGTTCGTTGGATATATGGCCTTGACTTCAACATAGAGGCACAGTGAACAAATGTGGTGAATTAATAAGGAAATCATGGGGAATGATATTTTAACGCTTTGGTATTCCTGGAACGGATATGGTTTGCATTGTACTGTAACTGTTTGAACATAGGACTTAATACATATTCGGTTGGAGTTTTAACGTAAAAATGATTGGAAGATGAATAAAAACGTATTTTCAACAAACGTTTGTCCATTTTTTTATTTTACAATGTTCATAGCAAAAACGTGTTTTAAGCGCGTTTCAGGTGGAGGACCTTCGTCACACAAATCTGCCCTTAACCGGCAGCATCTTGGCTGTCTCTCCATTAACATGTGTCCCTGGAGGGGAAAGGTCCCCATTACAAATCTATTCCCAACGTTACGGTCCCTAATCATCAAGTATGACATGTGAACTGTAACACTATCAACGATAACAAAAATCATTAAAATACAATAATCTATTAACTAGTTTCATCATTTATAACACCAACAACAGAGGTACGGTATTATTAGTTTTGAACTAAATAAATGGAGGTTCGTGATTATAATCGCATAATAATAATTATAATCGCACTGTGATAATGTTAGAATCACACTGTGCCCATATGCATGTTAAGTGATTGCGAATCGGGGGTAGGATTTGCAAGATTTGAATCGCATTACAATTATTAAAATCCCACTGTAGTCGTATTAGAATCAAACTGTCCACTGTTGGATGAATGTCATGTTAATTTAACCGAATAGCTATATACGGTATGTAAACATATCAAGTGTATAACAATCACATATTATAACATAATTACATTTCATATCATTTGAAAAACATACGTTAATTAAAAAAAACTGAGAATTTCGTGGACCTTGTAGGGAGATGGAGCGCGGTGGATCGGATCGTCTCCGCTCCCAACAAGGCAGCCTTCCCTCTGCTGTGTATTTTAGCCGTATATTTGAGGACGATATTGAAGATAACAATTCGTCAAGAAAAGGCAAAATTACAATGTCTTTCATAAAGGAGAATGAGTTAATTCATGAGTAGTATTCGCTAAGCCCAGATGGCACTAACCTGCACTCAGTTTTGTTGAAACAAAGTAAACATTAGTCGCTCAAATCTCAGCCCAATCATGGTCATTGCAATTATTTCCAAATCCGTGTGGGGTCCCACGAGGACAGGGCACGGCCAAAAACTATCACATTATAAGCTCTAACATTATAAACTCTAACAATATAACTGTTATAGCTATACATTGTAACGCTATAACTATACCACTGTAAACTACATTTATAGTAAAATCTAATGTTGTGAACTCGAACATTAAAACCTATGAGCTCGACATTATAACACAAAAAAATAACATTATAAACTAGTGTTATAGATTAGAATACCATACATTGAAGTGAGAGAAATCGCATTCGAATTATTAGAATCACTCCGTAGTCCTCTTAGAATCATACTTTGCTCGTAAGTACGTTACATGTCTGTATGTAATATGTATGTATGTAATATGTATGTATGTAACATGTCTGTATGTAATATGTATGTATGTAATATGTATGTATGTAACCTGTATGTATGTAATATGTATGTATGTATTATGTCTGTATGTAATATGTATGTATGTAATATGGACGTGCGAACCAAGGGTGGGATCTGTGAAACGGAAGGTGCAGGATCAGGATCTGATTACGTTTTTTGTCGCACCAGAATTACACTGTGCTCAAATCTACGTTATATGAAAATACGCATCAGAAGACCAAAATGTGGCCTGCGAGGTGCCAGGTTTAGAATCGCATAAAATTATTAGAATCACACCATCATCGTATTAGAATCAAGTTGCCCACTGATTCATGAATGTTCTATCTCAATGGCATCGAAAAGCAATACACAAGTATGGAAATGTATAAATATGATAATTGTTTTTTTACCCTTCTATCTGGCAACAAAACTGACACCTTTTTACAAGGAGTCATGTTTGTATATACAAACATGACTCCTTGTAAAAAGGTGTCAGTTTTGTTGCCAGATAGAAGGGTAAAAAACCAATTATCATATTTTTACTGGCAAATGAGGTTCCCATAGAATGTATAAATAATTGAACAAACCTACTGAGCTCGTGCGATTATGAATCGTTACAATTGTAACGACTCCAGACTCTGTAGACTGTAGAGGGTTATTTTATTTAGCCTGTAACACTGCTTACGACACCGGAATCACAATATAGCAACGACAACGACGAGACAGCAACCAGCCACGACCCGATATTCCACCAAAACAGCCCCGGACCTCGTTCCTCCCCCTCTCTTATTCTCGGTGTGAATCTACCACCACCCTTTGTCCCGCCTTCCCTTCTTGAACTCTCTCTATCCTATTGTCACCGCTTGTCCCTTAGTAGATGCACTGTCTTCACATCAGCAATATGTTTTAGAAGCCAAGTGCATCAGGGCAGCAGCTGTAGCAAAATTCCCCGACGCCCAACAATCACAATCTTAACGGGCAACTGCAAGGGGTACGCGGTGTGACCACACTCACTCGACAACATCAACAAACCAACACAATGACCACAACAATAAATATCATACGCTTCCACATTGTGAAAGGGAACCCTTCACATCGTTCCTGGGTTGGGAGTGGAGCCTACTAACACAACCTTGAGCATTTTGACCGGGTTCTCGACGCCAGTCCCTCGCCCATCATGGAATATTGTGCCTTTCAGGCACCGATCCCTCACACGTGGCGGATCCTTGAGGCACCCCGGGCCTCAGGGGCTCGGAAACTGTGGGCACCACAACACATTTCCTTTGGTGTACGGTTTCTTTGCCGAGAACCCCACCACGTTGGACACACCAGACTTGGGCTGTACAGGACATGGGGATGAGCTGTCTGGGTGGGGACGGACATAAGTCTTGAGGCGGGATGGGTGGACGAACCAACGGCGATGCCCTATCTGTATTCGTTACACACTGCAGCCATTTCACCTCTATGACTTCAGCTGTATCATTATAAACGATATCACTCAACATTAAATGACTATAAACTGGTTTTCTAATTCATTACACCATAAACGGAGGTACGGTATTCAAATCTCATTAGAAGTATTATAATAGCACTCTGCTCATATGTATGTAAAGCGAACGTTCCATCGAACCGGGGGTTGGATATGCAAACTGGGGTGGGGTGCAGGGTTAGAATCGAATTCAAATTTCTAGAATAACAATATTGTCGTATTAGAATTTTACTGTGCTTGGTTGTATGTTACGTGTAAATGCAAATTGTTAGTCGTAAATGCGAGGCAGGAGTTAAGAGGTGCATGTTTCATCCAGTGTTAACGTTTAGTTTAGCATCATATTTAAAGACAATATTGGTAATAAAAATAATTCTGGACATTGCACGTGCCTTGTTCGTCTCGATCAACCAAAATTAGTAGAATGTCGGTCATAAAGGAGTGTGAGTTCTTTCATGAGTAGTATTCGCTGAGCCCCCAGACACTAACCTACACAAAGTTATGGTTAAACAAAGTAACGTTTAGTCACTTAATTTTCAGCTCAGACATGATCATCGCATTCATTTCCGAAGACGTGTGGGTTGGTCCCGCGAGAGCAGGGCCTGGCTACAAATAGTCGAGCAGCAAAAACAGCAGAATCAGAAGTAGTTGCGTCGCCCTCAAAATGTGTTGTTGCTGCTGCTGTTGTCGCTGCTGTTATTGGTGCTGCTTTAGTTACTTCTGTTGCTGTTATGCGTCTGGTGGTTGCTCATTTACTCATCACCACCCATAATCATCAACACAAATCATCAGTATCAACACCCATTATCATCATTATCACTATCAACTCACCATCACCAACCATCGTCTCCACCACCATCCAACCATCACAACCAATATTCATCATAACCACCACCAATCATCCATAATCACAACAACCCATCATCATCACCACCCATAACCATCACCACCCATCATCATAAACTCCCCAATCATTACCACCACCCATCATCATCACTACCACCCATCATAATCACCACCCATCATTATCATCACCACCATCCATTATCAAGAAACATCAACACCACCCATCATAAATTAACAAACACACACAGCTACAAACATAGATATGTAACCTTACACAGACATCGATAACAGACACACACAAATAAACAATCTCATTAACAACTTAATTATGAAAAGCCCATATTACCACTGCCAGGATAGGTGCACACATACAATTCCTTTACACAATAATAATTTACATGGAACTCAAATTCACACTTAGTACAACCACCTCACTCATAAATATAACTACAGAACAATAACTATAATAAAAACCTTAATTTGAAAGTAAATAAACCAATGGGATGGTGTTTATACGCTTGAAATGTAATTAATGAAATGCAAGTTAATAATTCCAATTAAACAAAAAATAACTCCGAACAAATATGAAGCCTGAGGCCGAGGTATATGCCAGGCCTGATGGCCAGGCATCGCTTCAGTCCTCGCCGCAGTAACGGCGACATCAAAGACAGCACAAAGCGAGGGGGCAAATGTTTAATGTCGAACAGAGGGCTCTGCTGTTTCCGGTGACGCACACCACCCGCACTGCACCACGTGGTGCGCCCGCCAAGCGCGTGGGGGCGGAGCCTCGCTGTAGTGACGTCACCTCTGTTACGTCATAGCCACGCCTCCACCCGCAGTCGAGAGGAATGCGCACGAGTGAGCAGCAGCAGAAGAAGCCTTTGCAGAGCGAATCGTCAACGAGGTGAGCGTCCCTGTTGACGATGTGTGTTGTTTATTTTTATTGCACGTTTTGACTACAAACTAAAGCTTCATTATTTTTGAATATGTTGGTATTTGGATTTTCTGCAACCAAATTAGGACTATTAGGTTACTTGGCATGCTCTGATATGTTGCTGTTACTGTCATTGTTTAGACCTAAAACAAGTCAACATTTAAAACGTTCATAACTAACCTGTTTAAATCTCATATAATATGATTAACATGTCTATAATTATTGTGTTCTGATTGCCTGCATAATTGTGCCCTGCATTACATGTATTGAATGTTTTCCAACACGGGGGAGGAGTCTACCTTTTAGTTCAGACCCGAGCTGCTGCCATAGATGTCTCCTATCTGTGATGTCACAGCCACATGGGCGGTACCTCTGACATCACGTGACCTACGACGTCATTCTCGGGTTATAACAAATGATTTAAGTATGGTCATTTGACCCCAATGACCTACAAGACATAGGGGGGCCTTTATCAAGCAGTAGATTAATACAAATGGGCTGTGCATCAACATGCTTGTCTGGATTAGAGGTTAAACATCACGGTTATGTCTGGCGATTATGTTTAATGCAATAGGCAGTTGGAATAAACATGTTCGCGTGGGTGGATGAGTGAGCGATCTGACGCACGCGTGAGTGGGCAAACAAGCGAGTGAGTGGACTTGTAAAACAAACGGCACGAAAGTGATTTGATTGGTACAGCGAGTGGTCAAATATGTAATAATTGAGAGGATGAGTGTTTCAAAAGGTTGCTAAATCTGAGCGTTTTTACAACCTCCCCAGGCCCTCCAACATCAAACAGAAACTACTCCTTCCCAACAACATGGACAGACAACGCAAGTGGGCTGACATCTTGGAGGACTATGATGGTAAGTCACAGTTACCTGCATCACGTGGCTTTTATGCAGAGGAGGCAGCTCCCTGATTAATTATTTTTCTTGGTGGTGATGGGAAGAGGTAAACGGTCAAGTGTGGCAGACAGCATGGATTTAGAGCTGCGTTTCAGCCATATTGGGTTAAATTGGGGTCTCAACTTTATGAAATTGATGATCTCAACATGCTTACAAAAATATGACTTGTAATGTTTTACTGCCATGTGACTAATGTTTCTCAACAGTATGTCATGTTATGTGTTAAGAGGTAATTACAAGAATCTCAGAATTAGTTGTGTGAATATCCACGTGCTTCGTTCTCTAATACATTACTCGTCCTTTGAATTAATTTTGTTTTCCGTAGCCAGGGAGTCATGGCGCCAATCGACCACGTGGGGGAACATTATGGATGAAGTGGACCCTTTCCCAGGCCAAAGCTACGAGCATCCCTCCCCAAAGGTGTGTATGGGGTCTATGGGAGTCAAACACCACATTCTCTCCACACTCCCACACCATTGCACCAAAACATCACTACACCTCACATCACCACACAATCTCTTCACATCACCACCAACTCGATACAATATACTCTTAGTTTTTTCGGTAAAGTCACGTATGTGACTCTTTCTTAGGTTTTTTCCGTAAAGTCACATACGTGAGTAGGAATCCTTGCAGTCACGAAAGCTTCAAATCGAGAATCAATACAATAGCATAGAGCCTCATAAAGCGTCAATACCATCACAAGGCACCGTCTCTCCAGAACATTCCACAATTTCTCCTCTCCGTATCACAACACCATCTCCCAACACCATCACTCCATCTCTCCATAATCACGTCATGCCATGAGTTAATGTGCATGTTTGCATCCGTACATAGATGTGCCAGTATGCATTTTTGTTCGTCTATGTGCCCGTCTATGTTTGTGTGCCTGCGAGAATAGATTTTGTCCTGAGTGCGCATGTCTGAATGATCATGTGCTTATCTTCGCGTGAACAGAGGAGCATTGGGGAGGTGAAGAACGTCAGCGGAGTGAAGCGTCTCCAGGAGGACAAGCGCCTTGCGAAGGAGAAATGCACAATGGAAGAGAAGCGCCCCAATGAGGTGAAGCGCCTCGCCAAGGTGAAGCACCAAACGGAGCAGAAGTGCCTTCGAAATAATATCCTCAAAGACGTGAAACGGGTCATGGAAAAGCGCCTCCTTGAAGAAACGCGCTTCATGGAGGAGAAGCGCCTTCGCGAGGTGAAGCGTCTCAAGGAGAAGCATCTGGAGGAAGAGAAGCGCCTCATAGATGTGAAGCGGGGTCGAGGAAGAGAAGCGCCTCATGGAGGAGAAGCGGGTGGAAGAATAGAAGCGCCTTGTCGAGGAGCAGCGCCTCATTGAGGTGCAGCGAGTCGAGGAAGAGAAGCGCCTCGTGGAGGAGAATCGCCTCTTTGAGGTGAAGTGTATCATAGAGCTGAAGCGTCTTGAGAAAAAAAAATAAGCGACTTGAGGAGAGGCGCTTTCGCAAGGTGAAGCTCCTCGAGGAGAAACGTCTCATGCAGGAGAAGCGCCTCGTTGAGGTGAAGCGTCAAGAGGAGGAGGAGCACTTGATGGAGGAGAAGCGTCTTGTGGAGCAAAAGCGCCTCGAGGAGGAGCAGCGCCTCGCCAAGATCGAGCGACAATGGCTCCAGACCGATACCACCAGCAGCAGCACCACTACTACTGACACCACCTCCACCACCGCCGCCATCGCCGCCGCCACGTCCTCCAATCCTGTGTGGGGCCCAATTGCTCCGAGCTTTGGAGAAGAGGGCTTCCAAGAAGATAAAGCAAACTCCGGAGTCGCTGAGCCACGGTAAAGCACTCTGCGTGTGCGTCCTGTGTGTTTATTTTTGCTTATTCATTACCATGCTTATCACGCAGCATCAGCCTTACTCGGTCTCAAGACTTTTTTTCAGGAGGATCCTGCCAAGTTTGCTCGCATTTTGCAAGAAAGTTGCGACTGTTTGCGATCCAAATTGAACGATTTGCATTGCTTGTGTGGGTTCAGTAACAGGGAGAAAGCTGCAGAACCTTCCCAGAACAGGTGGCTGCATAATCCACACGGAGAATGTGGCCAAACGTGGAAATCAAACCCAGGTCAATGTTGCTGTGATGCACAGGTGCTCAAGCCCTGTCGCGCTCTCAAAATGCACAGACACTGCAAACCCCACGTGTACATTCCGCTATACTGTGGACAGATTTATTTTTCATAACTGGTTTCTGGGTTAGACCACAGTAACGAAGTGGGCATATCTTCACCATGTAACCCTCCATCCACCGTGAGATTTTCGCTGTCTATCGCCTGTTTCCAGGCCAGCTGCCAAGTCGCCTTGTAACTGCACAGCGACAGCTACCACTGAGAAGGGTGTCCAATTTAAAACGCGATGAGATGAGAGATGCGAGAGGCTTATCGCATGCAATGCACTCTGAGATGCCTTCGACTGTCAAGGGAGGTGGCTCTCTCGACCACAAATCACCTGACGGACACTTTTTTGAAATCGTGGATGTGTTGAAGCGACCAAATTTTCGTGCACTCATTCTTCACCATTACAGTTCAGATCTTGCTTCCCGCCCTGGCTAGTTATTGCTGCTGTATTGACCACACAGATCCACACCCATTCCGTCACAGTGGACGTTCAGGATCTCTATCGATGCCATTTGAAATGCTTAGGACATTATGTGCAAGGGGTCAATTAGAATATACAATATATAAATATGTCAATCTAGATTTGAAGTTGTAGTGACTACAGGGATCCATACTCTTTGGTTATATCGGTAAATTCACGTAGGTATGAAATAAAATATATTAAATTAAATCACGACGTTTCGATGGCCATGTCGTTATTGCAAGAACGTTTCTTGCTGTGGTTTTTCCACCTGATGATGATTGCTTGTGTTACAATCGAAACGTTGTGATTTAATTTATTTTATTTATACCTACATGACTTTACCGAAAGAACCAAAAAAATGTCACTTCAAATTATTCAGCTAAATTTGCACAGCAACGCCAACCACTACTGTGAAACTACAGCAGTCTGTGTGAGACACAGCTGCACCTATCTCAAGGATAGCCTGGCGCCATGAGAATGAGAGCACCAATACTAAGCACACTCACTGGCCATGTCGTTATTGATGTTTCTATTCAGCTCGAATTAATCCGCCACACATTCCACCCACGGACGATGGGGAGATGGCGATGTCTGCCGTAGCAGCAAGGTGGAACGGTGTCGTGTTTGACAGACAACCATCACAGTTTTACCATGTCTAGTGGTGGTCTCCCTGTTACAGGTTGAGTCACAAACCGCACCTCTCCATAACAAAGGCTCAGCCTTTGATATGCAGTCTATTCTTAGTCTTAAGCCTCACCTTACCATATTAAAAAAAGTATGCGGCCCTTGCCCCACCACCTTCTCCAACCATTATATAAACGAAGTGGTAGCTTCTGCAATCTCTCATTTACCTGATACAGCTGTCGTGGCTGTGAATGGTTCCACCTGAAGACGGAAGCTTGTGTTGCCTCCGAAACGTCGTGATTTTTATTTTTTATGTTATTTTATTTTACTTTTTAATGTTTTTTTACCTACGTGACTTTACCGAAAAAACCTAAGAATATGAATCATTGCAGTCACGAAAGCTTCAAATCTAGAACGGTGTCGTGTTGTCTCTTCACAGATCTGAGCCAGCTCAGCCCTCCTCCTCACTCGTCCAGGCCTTTGAAGCGAAGACAGACGTTGTGGAGAAGGAGACGAAGGAAGAGGTGAAGGAGATGGAGGATGAAGTAGAGACGGAGGAAGAGAAGGCAAAGGAGGACGAGATTGTGATGGTGACAATGGAGGAGAACACGGAGGGAGAGGAGAAAGACAATACGGAGATGGAGGACAAGGAGACAACAAAGGATGAAGAGATGGTCGTGGTGGAGGACATGGAGACGACGGACAAAGGGGAAACAATGGTGGTGGAGGAGGAAGAGAAGACGGTGGTGGAGATGGTGGTGCCGGAAGTTGAGGAGGAGATGCAGGAGGAAGAGATGGTGCTAGCGGAGGAGAAGAAGATGGAGAAGATGGAGGTGGCACAGGAAGAGGAGGAGGAGGTAGAGGAGAAGATGGTGGTGGGGGATGAAGAAGAGGGGATGGAGGAGGATGAGACGGAGGAGAAAACGGAAGAGGTGCAGGTGGAGATGCACGAAAAGAAGAGGAAGCGAGGGAGCCTCGCTCGCGTGGCGAGAGCGATCGCCTCACTCCTCCGCCGCGTGCTGCTTTGTGGTTGCAGGTCCACCGCCCAGTAGGGGTGGTGGCGGTGGTCGTGCATCGGTGCCGACCGTGACCACGATCACCACACTACCCGCCCACCCCATGATACTCGCTACACACACCACACGGTTCCCCAGAGAGACGGTGCAACGTTCAGGTCCAGAATACCGAAGTATACCGGGAATCACCTGTACTTAAAAACACGTAAATTGATAACACAATAAACAATAACACTAAACATTAAACGACAAAAAAAGCTACCAACTGGTTTTATAATTTATACCACCATAAACGGAGGTACGGTATTTTAATTTCATTAGAAGTATTATAATGGAACTCTACACATGTTTGTTAATTGTCCGTTCAATCGAACCGACGGTCGGATATGTGAACTGTGGGGGTCGAGGGTAAGAATGGCATTCAAATTTTAGAATGACAATTTGGTCGTTTTAGCAAATTACTGTACTTGAATGTATGTTATGTGCAAATGCAAATTGTTAGTCGTAAATGCGAGGGAGGGGTTAAGAGGTGCATGTTTAATCCAGTGTTAACATTTATTTTAGCATCATATTTAAGGACACTGTTGTTGACAAGAATTCGTGTGGACATGTTATGTGCCTTGTTCTACTCGATCAACCAAAATTAGTACAATGTCGGTCATACAGGAGTGTGATTTCATTCATGAGTAGTATTCACAGAGCCCCGATGACACTAACCTACCTAAAGTTATGGTTAAAAAAGTAATCTTGAGTGACTTAATTCTCAGCTCAGACATGATCATCGCAATCATTTCCAAAGACGTGTGGGGTCCTGCGAGAGCAGGTCCCGACTACAAACAGCTGGGCAGCAGAATCGGAAGTAGCTGCGTTGCCCTCGAAATGTGATGTTGCTGCTGTTGTTGCTGCTGTAGTTGCTTCTGTTGCTGTAATAAACGCAGGGAGGTGGTGTTCCGTGATGGGATGACGCCTTTGATTAAAGCCTCTGTTCAAACTCACCCGATTGACGCCCTTGATCGTCGCATTTGATCAACTCTGATATTGTAGAATCTCACATGTTAAGCTCTATCATAGTGAAACATAATATTATAACCTATGAACTACAACCTATCCATTGTAACGCTGTAAAAGAATATTACCTATTGGTTTTCACTCCCTCGTCGAAAAGGCCGCTCTCTTCCTTTTCTAAAGTTACATGCTAATTTCTCTGCATTCACTTTAAATCGAGGACAAAGTTTTTCCATTTATTCAAAATAAGCGCACAATTACACACTGAGATGCACTTACATTTTCATGCATGAAGTACAATGGACACATTACTCTTCGGTATGTTAATGGACATGCGGATTGTACCTTCCAAAATTAACAATCAAATGCAAATATCATGGAAGACAAAGAATTGGATCCTAGGGGGGAGTTATAAGGCGGCTCAGAAGCAGAGCTCAATGCCATTTCGAGAGGGAACTTGATGAGGTTGGACGCTCGACTCGTCGCTCTGCTGATCGCCCTTCAACCGCGAGACAACGCAGCCTGGCGAGCACAATTGCTGTGTCGACAGTTAGGCGACTTTGCGTCGGGAGAGTTCGTGGCGACATCTTCAGACGGGTTCAAGACATCGATCTACCGTGAATCTCCAAGTAAGTGTCTATTTTCGCGGATAAACTCTTAAACGTGTTCGTCGTCAAATTTATGGGATTTTTTTTGCGTCTCGGTTAGACGCGAGTGTCGTTCTTGTTTTAGCAGTTAACAAAATCCAAAACTCAACGCTAAACATCCTTGCGGCCGATAGCGTACTTTTGACTCGATAACACCGCTGCTGTTACTACGCTCACATGGAGCAGAGACGCTCTCCACACCCCCACGCACACGGAGACAAGAAGCCATTCAATTGCTCTGTGTGTGGGAAGTCATTTTCATGGCCATCAGATCTTCAGAGACACCAGAGAACACACACGGGCAAGAAGCCGTTCCTGTGCCCTGTGTGTGGGAAGGCATTTGCACAATCATCAACTCTTCAAACTCATCAGAGAACGCACACGGGCGAGAAGCCATTCCTGTGCCCTGTGTGTGGGAAGGCATTTGCACAATCATCAACTCTTCAAAACCATCAGAGAACACACACGGGCGAGAAGCCATTCCTGTGCCCTGTGTGTGGGAAGGCATTTTCACAGTCGTCAAATCTTAGCACGCATCAGAAGGTCCACAATGATTGGAAACTGAAATCAAAAGCTGAAGTTCAAGGTGCTGCATTGAGTCCTGAAGAATTTTCCACCCTCGATCCCATGCAGTTGGATCCCGAGAGATGGCTGGATGTAATGGAGTGGCTCGACGATCAAACCGAGAGTCAGGGATGACTTACAGTTTTTGTGAGAGTTTAATGACGTGCACAATGGTGGTTTGTAATGTTATCGGATTACTTGCCGAAGTGGCGTGATGAGCAGTGGTTGTGATATGATTCAATTCCGGACAATATTGTAGTGTTTAAGTCTTCCTGTTGAGCTAAAGTTGGAATGCATCTTTAGTTAGATCTTTTCTCAACATTTTAAACGGGTTTTTTCAAGCATATAGATTTTTTTGGTTGGTATTAATCGACTTAAGATAGCCGATTTCAGGATGTACATTGATGACGCGTTCCTTGGATATATGGCCTTGACTTCAACATAGACGCACAGTGAACAAATGTGGTGAACTAATAAGGAAATAATGGGGAATGATACTTTAACGCGTTGGTATTCCTGGAACGGAAATGGTTTGCATGGTACTGGAAATGTGTGAACATAGGACATAATACATTCGGTTCGATGAATAAAAACGATTTGTTTAAACAAATGTGTGTCCGTTTATGTATTCATATCAACAACGTGTTTTAAGCGAGTTTCAGGTGGAGGATCTTCGTCACACATCTGCCCTTAACCGGCAGCATCTTGGCTGTCTCCCCATTAACATGTGTTCCTGGAGGGGAAAGGGCCCCATTATTTATCGATTCACAACGTTACGGTCCCTAATCATCAAGTATACAGGGAATCCTGTACGCTAAGACACGTGAACTGTAACACTATAAACGATAACACAAAACATTAAAATACTATAAACTAGTTTCATCATTTATAACACCAAAAACAGAGGTACGGTATCATAATCTCATTACAAGCAGTAGAATTTCAACGTGATCGTATTAAAATCACATTCTGCGCATATGTATGTATAGCGTACGTGCAAGCGAACTGTGCTCGTATGCAAGTAATATGCATCTATGGCCTTTGGACATGCGAACCGGTGGTCGGATATGCGAATTGGGGGGTGCAGGATTATGATCAGATTAAAATGATTAGAATATCACTTTGGTAGTATTAGAATAACACTGAGCTAGAATGTATGTTAAATGTAGATGCACATCGGGAGTCGTAAATGCGGCCTGGGTGGTGCCAAATTTAGAATCGCATCCAAATTATTAAAATCGCACCATGGTCGTATTAGAATCAAGCTGCCCACTGCTGGTAGAATGTTACATCACAATGGCACCGAATAGCAATATACAGCATTGATTTTGGGTGTGGAGCCTACAAGCGCATCCGTGAGGCACCTCGGGCATCAGGGGCTCAGAAACTGTGGGCGGCAGAACACATTTCGTTTGGAGGACGGTTTCCTTTGCCGAGCGCCCCACCACGTCGGACACACCAGACTTGGGCTGTACAGGACATGGGGATGAGCCGTCTGGGTGGGGACGGACATAAGTCTTGAGGAGCGATGAGTGAACGAACCAACGGCGACGCCATATCTGTATTCGTTACACATTGCAGCCATTTCACCTCTATGACTTCTACTGGACCCCGCCATGGGCGGAGCAACTTGGGGGACGTACCCGGTGGCACCTGTGGGCAATACACCATGCCCAGTCCCCGACCGCCCATGGAAGCACGTGTTCCCGCTGCCCCGTGTTCTTTTCATTAGCCACTTGCGCTCTGGCAGAGAAAGTTCCTCGTTATAAATCGTTTCGCAACGCTCCGGTTCCGAATCCCGAAGTATACCGGGAATCACCTGTACTCTATAGCATGTAAACTGATAAACGCGATGTCCTCAATTATTCCAAGCTGCACAATTCACGGTTTGTATGTATATAACATGTATGTATGTAACATGTCTGTTTGTAGTAAGTATATGTGCATGTAACATGTATGTATGTAACATGTCTGTTTGTAGTAAGTATATGTGCATGTAACATGTATGTATGTAACATGTATGTATGTAACATGTCTGTATGAAGTATGTATGTATGCAACATGTATGTATGTAATATGTACGTGCGAACCAATGGTGCGATATGTGAAACGGAACGTGCAGGATCAGGATGGGATTAAAATTACTTGAATAACACTTTGGTGGTATTAGTATCAAGCTATCCACTGCTGGATGACTGTTAATATCAATGGCATCACATAGCAATATTCAGTATGTATATATAAAAAAATTGCACAAACCCAAAATAAGCCCGTGCAATTATGAATCGTTACAATTGTAATGACTCGTTTGATAAAAGTATTTGATCAAAGTTTGTTATCCCATCACGGAACACCACTGGAACTATTCTTTGGTTCTTTCGGTTAAGTCACGTCTAAAGATAAAATAATAAATTAAAATAATAGCATATTACGACGTTTCGATTGCAATACAAGCAATCATCATCAGGCATAAAAGAAATTGCAACAAAAATCTAACTCGAAAACTATAGACAGACATACAAGCAGACAGACATCACAAGGACACACAGAGAGAGGACACATATCGGCACAAAGAGAGGGGTCGTTTCTGTGACGGTCCCTTAAATATAGAGAGGGGGGGCGGGGACGGAGAGAGGGAGGGGGCAGATAAAATTAGCATATCAATGAGTGGACGGCAACGTGATGCTGCTGCGCAAGTAAGATTGTTGATAATAATTCGTCTGGACGTGGCACGTGCCTTGTTCTACTCGATCAACAAAAATTAGTACAATGTCCGTCATAAGGGAGTGCGTTTTCATTCATGAGTAGTCTTCGCTGATCCCCGATTATACAAACCAACACGCAGTTATGTTTACACAAAGTAAACTTTATTCGCTCAAACCTCAGCTCAGACATGATCGTAGTATTCATTTCCAAAGACGTGTGGTGTCCCGCGAGAGCAGGGCCCGGCCACAAATAGCCGGGCAGCAGAAGCAGCATGTCCTTTAGATTGCACTCTCATACTCACCTGAAGACGGGCGCTTGTGTTTCGTCCGAAACGTGATTTATTTTGTTTTATTTCTACCTACGTGACTTTACCGAAAGAACCAACGAGTATTAATTCCTGCAGTCACGAAAGCTTCAAATCAATATTAGAATATCATTAGAAGTATTATAATCACAATGTGATCGTAATAGAATCACACTGCACATATGTATGCATATTACATACATACTATGGTCGTATGTATGTAATATGTATGTCCGTTGGACATGCGAACCGGGGGTCGGATATGCGAACTGGTGGATTAGGATCGGATTAGAATGATTAGAATAACACTATGGTCGTATTAGAATTACACTGAGCTAGAAAGAATGTTATATGTAGATGCATATCGCGAGTCGTAAATGCAAAATGGGAGGTGCGCGGTTTTGATCGCATTAAAATTGTTATAATAACAACGTGGTCCTATTAGAATCACGCTATCGACTGTTGCTGATGTTCGGGTGGTGGCCTCCGATTCGGGATCAGCTCTTCCATTACTCGCCTGGTTGGTTACATTCATGCATATTACATACAGACATGTTACAAACTCACGAGCAGAGTGTGATTCTTAGAGGACCACGGTGTGAAGCTAAGAATTCGAATGAGATTAAAATACCACACTTCAATGTACGGTGTTCTAATCTGTAACACTAGTTTATGATGTAATTTTATAGCGTTATAATATATCGCTCATAGCTTATATTGTTAGAGTTCACAACATTATAGTTTACTATAACACTAGTTTGTAGTGTTATTTTAAAGCGTTACAATGTAAACCTCATAGTTTAAAGGCTATATTGTTAGAGTTTATAATGTTAGAGTATACAATGTGAGTTTAAAATCTGAGAGTTTGTGAACGTGCCCTGTTCTCGTGGGACCCGACACGGATGTGGAAATAATTGCTATGATCATGTCTGAGCTGAGATGAGCGACTAATGTTTACTTTGTTTAATCATAACTGTGTGTAGGTAAGTGCCATCGGGGCTTAGTGAATACTACTCATGAATGAACTCATACTTCTTTCGGATATAAATTGAAATCGTGTTGGTAGAACAAGTCGCCTGCCTTTTCTAGACGAATTGTTATCTTCAAGTGCGTCCGTAAATAAACTGCTAAAATACACAGCATAGGGAAGGCTGCCTTGTTGGGGAGATGTAGTTTGGCTAAGGCGCTGTGGCCGGGTGATGACACGGATTCTGAAACAATGGAGTTAAACACTCGCTGCTTGGCCCCGTCGACAGCAGCGAAGGCTGTCAGATACAGCTCCATTTACGAGTTGGCTGTATAATGTGTATAGTTGAAGGTGTTAGGTGTTGTCTTCTTCTAACAGCTACTAACGTGCGTGTGTTGTCTGTTTTTAGGATTTGCCCATTGATGTAGTTATTTTTATTGCGGCGTTTTTTTGTTGAGTTCTGTCACTTGAGTGTTGCAGTTTGTTTAAGAATTCGTCACGTGAGCGTGGTGTTTTGCTTGTGGGAATTTCGCTTTGTCACAATTTGTGATTGTTATAATAATTGTAAAGATTCATAATCTCATGAGTTAAGAATGGGTTTGTGCGTGATTCTTATACGATCACACTGTGATTCTAATGCTTCTAATGATATTATAATACCTTACCTCCGTTTATATGTTTATAAATTAAAACACTAGTTTATAATCGTTCAATGTTTAGTGTTATCGTTTATAGTATTACAGTTTACATGTTATAAAGTAGAGTTTATCCCCGACATACTTCGGAATTAGGGACTGGTACGTTGATGAAAGATTAACAACGGGGACCTTTCCCCTCAAGGAACACGTGTTAATCGGGTAGACAGCCAAGATGCTGCCGGTTAAGGGCACACTTGTGTGACGGAGATCCTCCACCTGAAACTCGCTTAACATGTTTTTGCTAGGAACATTATAAAATAAAAACCGGACAAACATTTGTTAAAAATACGTTTTTATTCATCTGCAATCATTTTTACGTCAAAACTCGAAGGGAATATTTATTATGTCCTATGTTCACACATTTCCAGTACAATGCAAACCATTTCCGTTCCAGGAATACCAAAGCGTTAAAGTATCATTCCCCATGATTTCCTTATTAGTTCACCACATTTGTTCACTGTGCGTCTATGTTGAAGTCAAGGCCATATATCCAACGAACGCGTCATCAATGTACATCCTGAAATCGGTTATCTAAAGTCGATTAATACCAATAAAAAAAGCTATATACTTGAAAAAACCCGTTTAAAATGTTGAGTAAAGATGTACCTACAGACGGATTCCAACTTTAGCTCAACAGGGACACCTAACGACTACAATTGAACCCTCTCACAACCAGTGCTCATCACACCACTTCGGCAAGTAATCCGATAACATTACAAACCACCACTGTGCACGTCATTAAACTCTCACAAAAACTCTAAAACTAAAATGGTCAAAATTACACACAAAAGTACTCGATATGGCTTAAAAGGTATAACCACATGACATAATATTTTTTCAGTCACCCCGAGCTCTCTGGTTGATCCTCGAGCCACTCCATTACATCCAGCCATCTCTCGGGATCCAACTGCATGGGATCGAAGGTGGAAACTTCTTCAGGACTCATTGCAGCACCTTGAATTTCAGCTTTTGATTTTAGTTTACTATCATTGTGGACCTTCTGATGCCTGTTCATGGTTGATGACTGTGCAAATGTCTTCCCACACACAGAGCACAGGAATGGCTTCACCCCCGTGTGTGTTCTTTGATGGTCTTGAAGAGTTGCCGAGTGTGCAAATGCCTTCCCACACACAGGGCACAGGAATGGCTTCTCACCCGTGTGTGTTCTCTGATGAGTTTGAAGAGTTGATGAGTCTGCAAATGTCTTCCCACACACAGGGCACAGGAATGGCTTCTCGCCCGTATGTGTTCTCTGATGTGCTCGAAGATTTGATGACCGTGCAAATGTCTTCCCACACACAGGGCACATGAATGGCTTCTCGCCCGTGTGTGTTCTCTGGTGTCTCTGAAGATCTGATGGCCATTAAAAGGACTTCCCACACACAAAGCAATTGAATGGCTTCTTGCCTCCGTGTGCGTGGGGCTGTGGAGAGCGTCTCTGCTCCATGTGAGCGTAGTAACAGTAGCGGTGTTATCGAGTCAAAAGTACGCTATCGGCCGTAAGGATGTTTCTGCTAAGAAAAGAACGACACTCGCGTCTAACCGAGACGCAAAAAAATCCCATAAATTTAACGACAAACACGTTTAAGAGTTTATCCTCGAAAATAGACACTTACTTGGAGATTCACGTTATATATTGATGTCTAGAACCCGTCTGAAGATGTCGCCACGAACTCTCCCGACGCAAAGTCGCCTAACTGTCGACACAGCAATTGTGCTCGCCAGGCTGCGTTGTCTCGCGGTTGAAGGGCGATCAGCAGAGCGATGAGTCGAGCGTCCAACCTCATCAAGTTCCCTCTCGAAATGGCATTGAGCTCTGCTTCTGAGCCGCCTTATAACTCCCCCCCTAGGATCCAATCCTTTGTCTTTCAGGATATTTGCATTCGATTGTTAATTTTGGAAGGTACAATCCGCATGTCTATTAACATACCGAAGGGTAATGTGCCCATTGTGCTTCATGCATGAATATGTAAGTGCATCTCAGTGTGTAATTGTGCGTCTATTTTGAATAAAAACTTTGTCCTCGATTTAAAGTGAATGCAGAGAAATTAGCATGTAACTTTAGAAAAGGAAGAGAGCGGCCTTCTCGACGAGGGAGTGAAATCCAATAGGTAATCTTCTTCCTAGCGTTGTTCCCGCTGTGACGCAGGGTCCGCTTTTCGGCATTGTCTTCTCCATTTGGCTCGGTCCAGGGCATCTTCAGGGGATGCGTTGACCGTATTTATGTCTTCCTTTATTCGATCCATCCATCGCTTCTTCGGACGTCCGCGTGGACGGCGGCCCTTTGGCTCAATACACATGGCAGTCTTGGCCACTGATGACTCTTCACTTCGCATCACATGGCCGTACCACCGAAGCCTTGCCTCAAGCATCTTGTCCGCAATGGGGGCCACACCAAGTCGATTCCGAACGTCTTCGTTCATGACACGATCCCATCGAGTGAGTCCGAGGCTCCATCTGAGCATCCTCATCTCCATGGTGTGGAGAGCTTGTTCGTGTACAGTTGTGGCTGGCCAGCACTCGGATCCATAGAGTGTCACCGGTCGGACGATTGTCTTGTAAATGTTTCCCTTCAGCCTATCCGGCATTTTCCTATCACAGAGGACTCCGGTGACTTGCCTCCACTTCATCCATGCCGCATTGACTCGTGACCTCACATCAGTCGTGATGCTTCCATCTGAGCTGATGGTGGCGCCCAGGTACTTAAAGTCCGTCACTTTCTTCAGATCTTCTCCGTCAATGCTGATGGTGCCGTCGGTTTGGGGGCCACACTCCATATATTCCGTCTTTTTGATGTTGAACCTCATCCCGTTTTCGTCCAAACGTTCCTTCCACAGGCGCGTTTGTCTTTCCACTTCTCCTCTCTCTTCATCTGAGAGGAGGACGTCATCCGCGTAGAGAATTGACCATGGCAGGGGCGTGTGCAGGTCGGCAGTGATCGTGTCCATGCACAGGTTAAACAGGAGTGGTGACAGGGCCGATCCTTGGTGCACTCCAACGCTTATGGGAAATGGCGGTGATATGCCCACTGCACACCTGACTTCACTGGTGACGTTCTTGTATAGGAGTTGCACCCAATGCACGTAGGTTTCAGGGACTCCATGGGATCGAAGCGAGTGCCAGATGAGGTCGTGGGGGACCCTGTCAAATGCCTTTTCAAGGTCGAGGAACGACACGTGCACAGCTTTGTTCTTCTCTCTGTGCCTCTCCAGCAGGAGCCTCGCCGCGAATATGGCGTCCGTAGTGCCACATCCTTTGACGAAGCCGCATTGGTTGGGTGATAGGGTGACGATGTTTCTAATCCTTGTGTCCAAAACTCGCTCAAAGATCTTCATCGCATGACACAGGAGCCGGATTGGCCTGTAATTCGAGCATTCTGCCACGGCCCCTTTACCCTTCCAAATTGGATCCGTCGTGCTGGTCGACCAGGCTTCTGGGACCTCACCGGTGCTCGTGATGGTGCTGAAGAGTTGGGTAAGGAGGGCAGCACCCTGCCTGCCAAGGATCTTCCAGGCCTCAGCAGGTATATCGTCCGGGCCAGTCGCTTTCCCATTCGTCATTCTCTTGATAGCTTGTTCCACTTCAGTGATGGTGATAGGTGAAACCGGATCGAGGACGTGTTCAGCGCTAATAATAGGTGGGTGGGGAAATTCCTGGTTGCAGATTCCAGAGAATTAGTCGCTCCAGCGTTGAAGGATGGCGGGCGGGTCTCTGAGAGCGCTGTGATTCTCATCCTTTATGCATTTGACTTGACCAATATCCTGAGTCGAACGATGGCGCGCCTCTGCCAGTCGATAGATCTTATTGGCACCTTCTGGGGTGTCCAGTTCGACATACAGTTGGTCGTATTGAGCTAATTTCACCGCTGCTACTACTCGCTTCGCTGCCGATTTGCAGTTTCTGTATTGTTGGTAATCCAGATCTGCGAGCGTTTTGCGCCACTTCTTGAAAGCTAGCTTCTTCTCTTTCACTGCTAGCTGAACTTCTTCGTTCCACCACCATATTTGCTTGTCAATGAAGTGTTTTGCCGGCTTAGTTAGCCCCAGTGCTTCCGTTGCTGCTGTGCACAGTTGGCCGGCGAGATCTTCCCAAATCGCATTCGCTGGTCGGTTGGTGTTCACGTCAATCTGATTGAGGGCGACTCTCAGCTGATCTTTGCATTCCTTCATCCGCCACCACTTAATTCGCTGCTGTTCCGTTGTTGGTGGGCGATGTCGCTGGCCAATGTCCATTTTCATGTCCATGATCAGGATGCGATGTTGTGGGGTGATGTTGTCCGATGGTATGACTTTAGTGTTTGTCACCGTTTTCAGCTTATCCCGCTTGACAAGCCAGAAATCAATTTGAGTTGATCTCCCACCACTGGCGTACGTAATGAGATGGGACGGTCTCTTCTTGAAGAAGGTGTTGGCGAGGACAAGATCATGGGCTTCCGCAAAGTCCAGGGCTCGGTTTTCCTCATCGTTCCGGGTACCATATCCTTGGCCACCATGGTTTCGAGGGTATCCATCCCGGGCGTTTCCAACGTGTCCATTTAGGTCTCCACCAATTACTAACTGCTCTTCTCCATTTATTTGATTGCATGTGTCCATCAATTGTTCCCAAAATTCCTCCTTGGTATCTGCTGGGCAGCCAGGCTGCGGCGCATACCACCAAAGTGTTATTCAAATAATTTTAATCCCATCCTGATCCTGCACCTTCATGTTTCACATATCCCACCATTGGTTCGCACGTCCATATTACATACATACATGTTACATGCATACATATTACATACAGACATATCTCATGCATACATATTACATACAGACATGTTACATACTGACGAGCAAATTGTGATTCCTAGAGGACCACGGTGTGAAGCTAAGAATTCGAATTCAAATATCACACTTCAATGTACGGTGTTCTAATCTTTAACACCAGTTTATTGTTATTTTATAGCGTTATAATGTATAGCTCATAGCTTATATTGTTAGAGTTCACAACATAATAGTTTACTATAACACTAGTTTGTAGTGTTATTTTAAAGCGTTACAATGTATAGCTCATAGTTTAAAGGTTATATTGTTAGAGTTTATAATGTTAGAGTATGCTCTGTGAGTTTACAATTTGAAAGTTTGTGAACGTGCCCTATTCTCGTGGGACCCGACACGAATTTGGAAATAATTGCTATGATCATGTCTGAGCTGGGATGAGCGACTAATGTTTACTTTGTTTAATCATAGCTGTGTGTAGGTTAGTGCCATCGGTGCTTAGTGAATACTACTCATGAATGAACTCATACTTCTTTCGGATATAAATTGAAATCATGTTGGTAGAACAAGTCGCCTGCCTTTTCTAGACGATTTGTTATCTTCAAGTGCGACCGTTAATATTCTGCTAAAATACACAGCATAGGGAAGGCTGCCTTGTTGGGACGATGTAGTTTGGCTAAGGCGTTGTGGCCGGGTGATGACACGGATTCTGAAACAATGGAGTTAAACACTGGCTGCTTGGCCCCGTCGACAGCAGCGAAGGCTGTCATATACCGCCCCATTTACGAGTTGGCTGTATGATGTGTATAGTTGAAGGTGCTTGGTGTTGTCTTCTTCTAACAGCTACTAACGTGCGTGTGTTGTCTGTTTTTAGGATTTGTCCATTGATGTTGTTCTTTTTATTGCGACGTTTTTATGTTGAGTTCTGTCACTTGAGTGTTGCAGTTTGTTTAAGAATTCGTCACGTCAGCGTGGTGTTTTGTTTGTGGGAATTTCGCTTTGTCACAATTTGTGATTGTTATAATAATTGTAACGATTCATAATGTCATGAGTTTATAATGGGTTTGTGCGTGGATTTATATAAATATATTCCGTCTTTTGTTATTCGATGACATCTAGCAGTGAAAATCGTGATTGTAATATGACCATGTTGTAATTGTAATAATTTTTATCCGATCCTTGCACGTACACTAAACAAACATATTAGCGATTCTTATACGACCACACTGTAATTCTAATGATATTATAATACCTTACCTCCGTTTATATGGTTATAAATTAAAACACTAGTTTATAATCGTTTAAAGTTTAGTGTTATTATTTATAGTATTACAGTTTACATGTTATAAGGTACAACATATTTCGGGATTAGGGACTGGTACGTTGATGAACGATTAACTACGGGGACCTTTCCCCTCAAGGAACACGTGTTAATCGGGTAGACAGCCAAGATGCTGCCGGTTAAGGGCACACTTGTGTGACGGAGATCCTCCACCTAAAATTCTCTTAACATGTTTTAAGCTAGGAACATTATAAAATAAAGACCGGACAAACATTTGTTAAAAATACGTTTTTATTCATCTGCAATCATTTTTACGTCAAAACTCAAAGGGAATATTTATTATGTCCTATGTTCAAACATTTCCAGTACAATGCAAACCATTTCCGTTCCAGGAATACCAAAGCGTTAAAGTTTCATTCCCCATGATGTCCTTATTAGTTCACCACATTTGTTCACTGTGCGTCTATGTTGAAGTCAAGGCCATATATCCAACGAACACGTCATCAATGTACATCCGGAAACCGGCTATCTAAAGGCGATTAATACCATTCAAAAAAGCTATATACTTGAAAAAAACTGTTTAAAATGTTGAGTAAAGATGTACCTACAGACGCATTCCAACTTTAGCTCAACAGGAACACTTAACGACTACAATTGAACCCTCTCACAACCAGTGCTCTTCACACCAATTCGGCAAGTAATCCGATAACATAACAAACCACCACTGTGCACGTAATTAAACTCTCAAAAAAACTGTAAAACTAAAATGGTCAAAATTACACACAAAAGTACTCGAAACGGCTTAATAGGTATAACCACATGACGTAATATTTTTTCAGTCACCCCGAGCTCTCTGTTTGATCCTCGAGCCACTCCATTACATCCAGCCATCTCTCGGGATCCAACTGCATGGGATCGAAGGTGGAAACTTCTTCAGGACTCATTGCAGCACCTTGAATTTCAGCTTTTGATTTCAGTTTCCTATCATTGTGGACCTTCTGATGCCTGTTCCTGGTTGATGAGTGTGCAAATTTCTTCCCACACACAGAGCACAGGAATGGCTTCTCGCCCGTGTGTGTTCTCTGATGACTATTAAGAGTTGATAAGTCTGCAAATGCCTTCCCACACACAGGGCACAGGAATGGCTTCTCGCCCGTGTGCATTCTCTGATGAGTTTGAAGAGTTGATGACCGTGCAAATGCCTTCCCACACACAGGACACAGGAATGGCTTCTCGCCCGTGTGCGTTCTCTGATGAGTTTGAAGAGTTGATGACCGTGCAAATGCCTTCCCACACACAGGGCACAGGAATGGCTTCTCGCCCGTGTGCGTTCTCTGATGAGTTTGAAGAGTTGACGACCGTGCAAATGCCTTCCCGCACACAGGGCACAGGAATGGCTTCTCGCCCGTGTGCATTCTCTGATGAGTTTGAAGAGTTGATGACCGTGCAAATGCCTTCCCACACACAGGACACAGGAATGGCTTCTCGCCCGTGTGTGTTCTCTGGTGTCTCTGAAGACTTGATTGCCGTGCAAATGCCTTCCCACACACAGAGCAATTGAATGGCTTCTTGTCTCCGTGTGCGTGGGGCTGTGGAGAGCGTCTCTGCTCCATGTGAGCTTAGTAACAGCAGCGGTGTTATCGAGTCAAAAGTACGCTATCGGCCGCAAGGATGTTTAACACTCGCGTCGAACCGAGACGCAAAAAAATCCCGCTAATTTGACGACGAACACATTTAAGAGTTTATCCGCGAAAATAGACACTTACTTGGAGCTTCACGGTAATTCGATGTCTGGAACCCGTCTGAAGATGTCGCCACGAACTCTCCCGACGCAAAGTCGCCTAACTGTCGACACAGCAATTGTGCTCGCCAGGCTGCGTTGTCTCGCGGTTGAAGGGCGATCAGCAGAGCGACGAGTCGAGCGTCCAACCTCATCAAGTTCCCTCTCGAAATGGCATTGAGCTCTGCTTCTGAGCCGCCTTATAACTCCCCCGCTAGGATCCAATCCTTTGTCTTTCAGGATATTTGCATTCGATTGCTAATTTTGGAAGGTACAATCCGCATGTCTGTTAACATACTACAGCAGCTACGAAACCATTCGATGGCAAAGCAGCGACTTCTTCTTCAATCTGAGAGTTTGTGGCAGTGCCCTGTTCTCGTGGGACCCGACACGGATTTGGAAATAATTGCTATGATCATGTCTGAGCTGAGATGAGCGACTAATGTTTACTTTGTTTAATCATAACTGTGTGTAGGTTAGTGCCATCGGGGCTTAGTGAATACTACTCATGAATGAACTCATACTTGTTTCGGATAGAAATTTGAAATCGTGTTGGTAGAACAAGTCGCCTGCATTTTCTAGACTAATTGTTATCTTCAAGTGCGTCCGTAAATATACTGCTAAAATACACAGCATAGGGAAGGCTGCACTGTTCGGTAGATGTAGTTTGGCTAAGGCGCTGTGGCCGGGTGATGACACGGATTCTGAAACACTCGCTGCTTGGCCCGTCGACAGCAGCGAAGGCTGTCATATACCGCCCCATTTACGAGTTGGCTGTATGATGTGTATAGTTTAAGGTGCTAGGTGTTGTCTTCTTCTAACAGCTACTAACGTGCGTGTGTTGTCTGTTTTTAGGATTTGTCCATTGATGTTGTTCTTTTTATTGCGACGTTTTTATGTTGAGTTCTGTCACTTGAGTGTTGCAGTTTGTTTAAGAATTCGTCACGTCAGCGTGGTGTTTTGTTTGTGGGAATTTCGCTTTGTCACAATTTGTGATTGTTATAATAATTGTAACGATTCATAATGTCATGAGTTTATAATGGGTTTGTGCGTGGATTTATATAAATATATTCCGTCTTTTGTTATTCGATGACATCTAGCAGTGAAAATCGTGATTGTAATATGACCATGTTGTAATTGTAATAATTTTTATCCGATCCTTGCACGTACACTATACAAACATATTAGCGATTCTTATACGACCACACTGTAATTCTAATGATATTATAATACCTTACCTCCGTTTATATGGTTATAAATTGAAACACTAGTTTATAATCGTTTAAAGTTTAGTGTTATTATTTATAGTATTACAGTTTACATGTTATAAGGTACAACATACTTCGGGATTAGGGACTGGTACGTTGATGAACGATTAACTACGGTGACCTTTCCCCTCAAGGAACACGTGTTAATCGGGTAGCCAGCCAAGATGCTGCCGGTTAAGGGCACACTTGTGTGACGGAGATCCTCCACCTAAAATTCTTATAACATGTTTTAAGCTTGGAACATTATAAAATAAAGACCGGACAAACATTTGTTAAAAATACGTTTTTATTCATCTGCAATCATTTTTACGTCAAAACTCAAAGGGAATATTTATTATGTCCTATGTTCAAACATTTCCAGTACAATGCAAACCATTTCCGTTCCAGGAATACCAAAGCGTTAAAGTTTCATTCCCCATGATGTCCTTATTAGTTCACCACATTTGTTCACTGTGCGTCTATGTTGAAGTCAAGGCCATATATCCAACGAACACGTCATCAATGTACATCCGGAAACCGGCTATCTAAAGGCGATTAATACCATTCAAAAAAGCTATATACTTGAAAAAAACTGTTTAAAATGTTGAGTAAAGATGTACCTACAGACGCATTCCAACTTTAGCTCAACAGGAACACTTAACGACTACAATTGAACCCTCTCACAACCAGTGCTCTTCACACCAATTCGGCAAGTAATCCGATAACATAACAAACCACCACTGTGCACGTAATTAAACTCTCAAAAAAACTGTAAAACTAAAATGGTCAAAATTACACACAAAAGTACTCGAAACGGCTTAATAGGTATAACCACATGACGTAATATTTTTTCAGTCACCCCGAGCTCTCTGTTTGATCCTCGAGCCACTCCATTACATCCAGCCATCTCTCGGGATCCAACTGCATGGGATCGAAGGTGGAAACTTCTTCAGGACTCATTGCAGCACCTTGAATTTCAGCTTTTGATTTCAGTTTCCTATCATTGTGGACCTTCTGATGCCTGTTCCTGGTTGATGAGTGTGCAAATTTCTTCCCACACACAGAGCACAGGAATGGCTTCTCGCCCGTGTGTGTTCTCTGATGACTATTAAGAGTTGATAAGTCTGCAAATGCCTTCCCACACACAGGGCACAGGAATGGCTTCTCGCCCGTGTGCATTCTCTGATGAGTTTGAAGAGTTGATGACCGTGCAAATGCCTTCCCACACACAGGACACAGGAATGGCTTCTCGCCCGTGTGCGTTCTCTGATGAGTTTGAAGAGTTGATGACCGTGCAAATGCCTTCCCACACACAGGGCACAGGAATGGCTTCTCGCCCGTGTGCGTTCTCTGATGAGTTTGAAGAGTTGACGACCGTGCAAATGCCTTCCCGCACACAGGGCACAGGAATGGCTTCTCGCCCGTGTGCATTCTCTGATGAGTTTGAAGAGTTGATGACCGTGCAAATGCCTTCCCACACACAGGACACAGGAATGGCTTCTCGCCCGTGTGTGTTCTCTGGTGTCTCTGAAGACTTGATTGCCGTGCAAATGCCTTCCCACACACAGAGCAATTGAATGGCTTCTTGTCTCCGTGTGCGTGGGGCTGTGGAGAGCGTCTCTGCTCCATGTGAGCTTAGTAACAGCAGCGGTGTTATCGAGTCAAAAGTACGCTATCGGCCGCAAGGATGTTTAACACTCGCGTCGAACCGAGACTCAAAAAAATCCCGCTAATTTGACGACGAACACATTTAAGAGTTTATCCGCGAAAATAGACACTTACTTGGAGCTTCACGGTAATTCGATGTCTGGAACCCGTCTGAAGATGTCGCCACGAACTCTCCCGACGCAAAGTCGCCTAACTGTCGACACAGCAATTGTGCTCGCCAGGCTGCGTTGTCTCGCGGTTGAAGGGCGATCAGCAGAGCGACGAGTCGAGCGTCCAACCTCATCAAGTTCCCTCTCGAAATGGCATTGAGCTCTGCTTCTGAGCCGCCTTATAACTCCCCCGCTAGGATCCAATCCTTTGTCTTTCAGGATATTTGCATTCGATTGCTAATTTTGGAAGGTACAATCCGCATGTCTGTTAACATACCGAAGGGTAATGTGCCCATTGTGCTTCATGCATGAATATGTAAGTGCATCTCAGTGTGTAATTGTGCGCTTATTTTGAATAAAAACTTTGTCCTCGATTTAAAGTGAATGCAGAGAAATTAGCATGTAACTTTAGAAAAGGAAGAGAGCGGCCTTCTCGACGAGGGAGTGAAACCCAATAGGTAATCTTCTTCCTAGCGTTGTTCCCGCTGTGGCGCAGGGTCCGCTTTTCGGCATTGTCTTCTCCATTTGGCTCGGTCCAGGGCATCTTCAGGGGATGCGTTGACCGTCTTTATGTTTTCCTTTATTCGATCCATCTATCGCTTCTTCGGACGTACGCGTGGACGGCGGCCCTCTGGCTCAATACACATGGCAGTCTTGGCCACTGATCACTCTTCACTTCGCATCACATGGCCGTACCACCGAAGCCTTGCCTCAAGCATCTTGTCCGCAATGGGGGCCACACCAAGTCGATTCCGAACGTCTTCGTTCCTGACACGATCCCATCGAGTGAGTCCGAGGCTCCATCTGAGCATCCTCATCTCCATGGTGTGGAGAGCTTGTTCGTGTACAGTTGTGGCTGGCCAGCACTCGGATCCATAGAGTGCCACCGGTCGGACGATGGTCTTGTACATTTTTCCCTTCAGCCTATCCGGCATTTTCCTATCACAGAGGACTCCGGTGACTTGCCTTCATCCATGCCGCATTGACTCGTGACCTCACATCAGTCGTGATGCTACCATCTGAGCTGATGGTGGAACCCAGGTACTTGAAGTCCGTCACTTTCTTCAGATCTTCTCTGTCAATGCTGATGGTGCCGTCGGTTTGGGGGCCACACTCCATATACTCCGTCTTTTGATGTTGAACCTCATCCCGTTTTCGTCCAAACGTTCCTTCCACGGGCGCGTTTGTCTTTCGACTTTTCCTCTCTCTTCATCTGAGAGGAGGACGTCATCCGCGTAGAGAATTGACCATGGCAGGGGCGTGTGCAGGTCGGCAGTGATCGTGACCATGCACAGGATAAACAGGAGTGGTGACAGGGCCGATCCTTGGTGCACTCCAACGCTGATGGGAAATGGCGGTGATATGCCCACTGCACACCTGACTGCACTGGTGACGTTCTTGTACCCAATGCACGTAGGTTTCAGGGACTCCATGGGATCGAAGCGAGTGCCAGATGAGGTCGTGGGGGACCCTGTCAAATGCCTTTTCAAGGTCGAGGAACGACACGTGCACAGCTTTGTTCTTCTCTCTGTGCCTCTCCAGCAGGAGCCTCGCCGCGAATATGGCGTCCGTAGTGCTATATCCTTTGACGAAGCCGCATTGGTTGGGTGATAGGGTGACGATGTTTCTAATCCTCGTGTCCAAAACTCGCTCAAAGATCTTCATCGCATGACACAGGAGCCGGATTGGCCTGTAATTCCAGCATTCTGCCACGGCCCCTTTACCCTTCCAAATTGGATCCGTCGTGCTGGTCGACCAGGCTTCTGGGACCTCACCGGTGCTCGTGATGGTGCTGAAGAGTTGGGTAAGGAGGGCAGCACCCTGCCTGCCAAGGATCTTCCAGGCCTCAGCAGGTATATCGTCCGGGCCAGTCGCTTTCCCATTCTTCATTCTCTTGATAGCTTGTTCCACTTCGGTGATGGTGATAGGTGAAACCGGATCGAGGACGTGTTCAGCGCTAATAATAGGTGGGTGGGGAAATTGCTGGTTGCAGATTCCAGAGAAGTAGTCGCTCCAGCGTTGAAGGATGGCGGGCGGGTCTCTGAGAGCGCTGTGATTCTCATCCTTTATGCATTTGACCTGACCAATATCCTGAGTCGAACGATGGCGCGCCTCTGCCAGTCGATAGATCTTATTGGCACCTTCTGGGGTGTTCAGTTCGACATACAGTTGGTCGTATTGAGCTAATTTCACCGCTGCTACTACTCGCTTCGCTGCCGATTTGCAGTTTCTGTATTGTTGGTAATCCAGATCTGCGAGCGTTTTGCGCCACTTCTTGAAAGCTAGCTTTTTCTCTTTCACTGCTAGCTGAACTTCTTCGTTCCACCACCATATTTGCTTGTCAATGAAGTGTTTTGCCGGCTTAGTTAGCCCCAGTGCTTCCGTTGCTGCTGTGCACAGTTGGCCGGCGAGATCTTCCCAAATCGCATTCGCTGGTCGGTTGGTGTTCACGTCAATCTGATTGAGGGCGACTCTCAGCTGATCTTTGCATTCCTTCATCCGCCACCACTTAATTCGCTGCTGTTCCGTTGTTGGTGGGCGATGTCGCTGGCCAATGTCCATTTTCATGTCCATGATCAGGATGCGATGTTGTGGGGTGATGTTGTCCGATGGTATGACTTTAGTGTTTGTCAACGTTTTCAGCTTATCCCGCTTGACAAGCCAGAAATCAATTTGAGTTGATCTCCCACCACTGGCGTACGTAATGAGATGGGACGGTCTCTTCTTGAAGAAGGTGTTGGCGAGGACAAGATCATGGGCTTCCGCAAAGTCCAGGGCTCGGTTTTCCTCATCGTTCCGGGTACCATATCCTTGGCCACCATGGTTTCGAGGGTATCCATCCCGGGCGTTTCCAACGTGTCCATTTAGGTCTCCACCAATTACTAACTGCTCTTCTCCATTTATTTGATTGCATGTGTCCATCAATTGTTCCCAAAATTCCTCCTTGGTATCTGCTGGGCAGCCAGGCTGCGGCGCATACCACCAAAGTGTTATTCAAATAATTGTAATCCCATCCTGATCCTGCACCTTCATGTTTCACATATCCCACCATTGGTTCGCACGTCCATATTACATACATACATGTTACATGCATACATATTACATACAGACATATCTCATGCATACATATTACATACAGACATGTTACATACTGACGAGCAAATTGTGATTCCTAGAGGACCACGGTGTGAAGCTAAGAATTCGAATTCCAATATCACACTTCAATGTACGGTGTTCTAATCTTTAACACCAGTTTATTGTTATTTTATAGCGTTATAATGTATAGCTCATAGCTTATATTGTTAGAGTTCACAACATAATAGTTTACTATAACACTAGTTTGTAGTGTTATTTTAAAGCGTTACAATGTATAGCTCATAGTTTAAAGGTTATATTGTTAGAGTTTATAATGTTAGAGTATGCTCTGTGAGTTTACAATTTGAAAGTTTGTGAACGTGCCCTATTCTCGTGGGACCCGACACGAATTTGGAAATAATTGCTATGATCATGTCTGAGCTGGGATGAGCGACTAATGTTTACTTTGTTTAATCATAGCTGTGTGTAGGTTAGTGCCATCGGTGCTTAGTGAATACTACTCATGAATGAACTCATACTTCTTTCGGATATAAATTGAAATCATGTTGGTAGAACAAGTCGCCTGCCTTTTCTAGACGAATTGTTATCTTCAAGTGCGTCCGTTAATATTCTGCTAAAATACACAGCATAGGGAAGGCTGCCTTGTTGGGACGATGTAGTTTGGCTAAGGCGTTGTGGCCGGGTGATGACACGGATTCTGAAACAATGGAGTTAAACACTCGCTGCTTGGCCCCGTCGACAGCAGCGAAGACTGTCATATACCGCCCCATTTACGAGTTGGCTGTATAATGTGTATAGTTGAAGGTGCCAGGTGTTGTCTTCTTCTAACAGCTACTAACGTGCGTGTGTTGTCTGTTTTAGGATTTGCCCATTGATGTAGTTATTTTCATTGCGGCGTTTTTTTGTTGAGTTCTGTCACTTGAGTGTTGCAGTTTGTTTAAGAATTCGTCACGTGAGCGTGGTGTTTTGCTTGTTGGAATTTAGCTTTGTTACAATTTGTGATTGTTATAAAATTGTAACGATTCATAATCGCATGCGTTTATAATGGGTTTGTGCGTGTATTTATATAAATGTATTCCGTCTTTTGTTATTCGATGACATCTAGCAGTGAAAATCGTGATTGTAATATGACCATGTTGTAATTGTAATAATTTTTATCCGATCATTGCACGTACACTATACAAACATATTAGCAATTCTTATACGACCACGCTGTTATTCTAATGCTTCTAATGATTTTATAATACCTTACCTCCGTTTATATGGTTATAAATTAAAACACTAGCTTATAATCGTTTAATGTTTAGTGTTATAGTTTATAAAATTACGGTTTACATGTTATAGAGCAAACCCCCACAGTTCGCATATCCGTCCCCCGATTCGATTGAACGTATACTTTACATACATATGAGCGATTAAAATGCTTCTAATGACATTCTCATACCGTAACTCCGTTTATGGTGGAATCTATTATAAAAGTCGTTGAATGTTTTGTGTTATTGGTCATAGTGTTATCAGTTTACATGTTATAGAGTACAGGTGATCCCCCGTGTCTCAATGGCGCGACCAACGTTGCGGTGATTCTCTTGCGTGAACGCGCTCGCCTCACAGCGCAGTTGGCAGCGCCGCAGCAGCTTGTGTTACACACAGACGTGACATTAACTTGCTCATCCCCCTAATCTCCCTGCCTAACCTCTCCCATCAACATACTACATGTCTGTACGTGCTCACTCCCGAAGCTTGGCGGTTTTTGGCAACGCCACGGAGCTGCATCTATATATATAAAATCGTGCATGTCTGTCTGTCTGTGTGTGTGTGTGTGGATTTCGGACCATACGCACTTTCATTGGACGCCGGTTGCCCCTGCCTACGGCTAGCGACGCCTTCGCCGCTTTCATTGGACCTGGCAACGGCTAGCGACGCCTTCGCCAAGGGCTGCACTTTCATTGGACGGCGGTTGCCCCTGCCAACGGCTAGCCACGCCTTCGCCACTTTCATAGGCTCCGTAAATAATTAAATAATTGCCATTTCACAGTATTGTTCGAGCGCTAGGGGCGGGGGGAAGGAACGCCACCCGTACCCAGCGTTCGCCGGGTGGGAAAATCAGGCGAGGCGGGAGGCTCTGCACGGTGCTAGGCCTCGACACCCACCACGCCACTCTGAGGTAAATTCATACAAATTTCACGTCCTCTACAGAGTGGTGAGGGAGGCAGAGTGGCGAGGGAGGGAGAGTGGCGAGGGAGGGACTCAGCCTCAAAACGAGTAACTGGTGTGGCGTATTAACATCGCCACTGGGGAGACAAAGGCGGCCGGGCGTGCTGGATCCAAGTCCCGGGTGAAGCCGGGTCATGTGTATGTGTGAATGTGTTTATGTGTATGTCTGTGTGTCTGTATGCATGTGTGTGTGTATGTGTTTGTGTGTATGTATGTGTGTCTGCATGTATGTGTGTGTGTATTGTCTATGTTTTTGTGTGTATGTATGTGTGTGTCTGTGTGTATGTATGTGTGTGTATGTGTTTGTGTGTATGTGTGTGTATGTATGTGTGTGTATGTGATTGTATGTGTTTGTGTGTTTACGCTCGCATTACACAAATGTGTTGCAGGTCTAAGGCGTTCCTCGCGCAGCATTGCCGCTTTCTTTTTTCAGTCGTTTACTGCCGTACGCACCCTGACAGTCGTGTGTGTCTGCAGCAAGCGCGTGTATGTGTACCTATGGACGCGCGCGCGTGTGTTGTGTAGGGGGAACGGTAGTGTAGTGCTTAGCGTGCTCTCTCTGTCTGTGTGTGTGTGTCTGTGTGTGTGTGTCTGTGTGTGTGTCTGTGTGTGTGCGTGTGTGGTGTGTGGGGAGCGGTAGTGTAGTGGTTAGCGTGCTGTCTGTGTGTCTGTGTGTGTGTGTCTGTCTGTGTGTGTCTGCGTGTGTCTGTGTGTGTGTCTGTGTGTGTGTCTGTGCGTGTGTGGTGTGTGAGGAGCGGTGGGTGTAGTGGTTAACGCTACGCTGCGCTACAAACCCGGCGAACCGAGTTCCATTCCCGCTCACGGCCACCACCGGTGACGATTATTTGAACCTCCCCTAGGTCGACTCAGCCTCAAACGAGTAACTGGTGTGGCGTATTAACATCGCCACTGGGGAGACAAAGGCGGCCGTGCATGAGTGGTGAGGGAGGGAGAGTGGTGAGGGAGGGAGAGTGGTGAGGGAGGGACAGTGGTGAGGGAGGGACTCAGCCGCAAAACGAGTAACTGGTGTGGCGTATTAACATCGCCACTGGGGAGACAAAGGCGGCCGGCCGTGGTGGATACAAGTCCCGGGCGAAGCCGGGTAGTACAGCTAGTTCACTTTAAAATGAGGACAATGGAGGGCATGGGGAACGTATTTTTCCAGCGCTAATCCGATTTATTCAAAATAAGCGCACAATAGACATGCGGATTGTGCCTTCCAAAATTAACAATCGAATGCAAATGTCCTGAAAGACAAAGGATTTTTCCTAGGGGGGGAGTTATGAGGCGGCTCAGAAGCAGAGCTCAATGCCATTTCGAGAGGGAACTTGATGAGGTTGGACGCTCGACTCGTCGCTCTGCTGATCGCCCTTCAACCGCGAGACAACGCACCCTGGCGAGCACAATTGCTGTGTCGACAGTTAGGCGACTTTGCGTCGGGAGAGTTCGTGGCGACATCTTCAGACGGGTTCTAGACATCGATATACCGTGAATCTCCAAGTAGGTGTCTATTTTCGCGGATAAACTCTTAAACGTGTTCGTCGTCAAATTAGCGGGATTTTTTTGCGTCTCGGTTAGACGCGAGTGTCGTTCTTGTTTTAGCAGTTAACAAAATCCAAAACTCAACGCTAAAAATCCTTGCGGCCGATAGCGTACTTTTAACTCAATAACACCGCTACTGTTACTACGCTCACATGGAGCAGAGACGCTCTCCACAGCCCCACGCACAAGGAGGCAAGAAGCCATTCAATTGCTCTGTGTGTGGGAAGTCCTTTTCATGGCCATCACATCTTCAGAGACACCAAAGAACACACACGGGTGAGAAGCAATTCCCGTGCTCTGTGTGTGGGAAGACATTTGCACAGTCGTCAAAACGGAACAGGCATCAGAAGGTCCACGATGATAGGAAGCTGAAATCAAAAGCTGAAATTCAAGGTGCTGAAATTATTCCTGAAGATAATTCCACCTTCGATCCCATGCAGTTGGATCCCGAGAGATGGCTGGATGTAATGGAGTGGCTCGAGGATCAACCCGAGAGCTCGGGGTAACTGAAATATAATGTTGCATGTAGTTATACCTATTAAGCTGTCTTGAGTACTTTTGTGTGTAATTCTGACCCTTTAGTTTTACAGTTCGTTTAATGACGTGCACAGTGGTGGTTTGTAATGTTATCGGATTACTTGCCGAAGTGGTGTGATGAGCACTGGTTGTGAGAGGGTTCAATTGTAGTCGTTAAGTGTTCCTGTTGAGCTAAAGTTGGAATGCGTCTGTAGTTAGATCTTTACTCAACATTTTAAACGATTTTTTTTCAAGTATATAGCTGTATTAATCGACTTTAGATAGCTGTTTTCAGGATGTACATTGATGACGCGTTCGTTGGATATATGGCCTTGACTTCAACATAGACGCACAGTAAACAAATGTGGTGAACTAATAAGGAAATAATGGGGAATGATACTTTAACGCTTTGGTATTCCTGGAACGGATATGGTTTGCATTGTACTGGAAATGTGTGAACATAGGACATAATAAATATTCCATTCGAGTTTTGACCTAAAAATTATTGCAGATGAATAAAAAGATTTTTTAACAAATGTTTGTCCGGTCTTTATTTATAATGTTCCTAGCAAAAACATGTTAAGATAATTTCAAATGGAGTATCTCAGTCACACAAGTATGTCGGGGATAAACTGTTCTCTATAACATGTCAACTGTAATACTATGAACGATAATACTAAACGTTAAACGAGTATAAACTAGTGTTTCAATTTATAACCATTTAAACGGAGCTAAGGTATTATAATATAATTAGAAGCATTAGAATCACAGTGTGGTCGTATAAGAATCGCTAATATGTATGTATAGTGTACGTGCAAGGATCGGATAAAAAATTATTACAATTACAACATGGTCATATTACAATCACGATTTTCACTGCTAGATGTCATCGATTAACAAGACGGAATATATTTATATAAATACACGCGCAAACCCATTATAAACGCATGCGATCATGAATCGTTACAATTTTATAACAATCACAAATTGTAACAAAGCGAAATTCCCACAAGCAAAACACCACGCTCACGTGACGAATTCTTAAAGAAACTGCAACACTCAAGTGACAGAACTCAACAAAAAAACGCCGCAAAAAAAACAACATCAATGGGCAAGTCTTAAAAACAGACAACACACGCACGTTAGCAGCTGTTAGAAGAAGACACCACCTAGCACCTTCAACTATACACATTATACAGCCAACTCGTAAATGGAGCGGTATATGACAGCCTTCGCTGCTGTCGACGGGGCCAAGCAGCGAGTGTTTAACTCCATTGTTTCAGAATCCGTGTCATCACCCAGTCACAGCGCCTTAGCCAAACTACATCTCCCCAACAAGGCAGCCTTCCCTATGCTGTGTATTTTAGCAGTATATTTACGGACGCACTTGAAAATAACAATTCGTCTAGAAAAGGCAGGCGACTTGTTCTACCAACACGATTTCAAATTTCTATCCGAAAGAAGTATGAGTTCATTCATGAGTAGTATTCACTAGGCCCCGATGGCACTAACCTACACACAGTTATGATTAAACAAAGTAAACATTAGTCGCTCATCCCAGCTCAGACATGATCATAGCAATTATTTCCAAATCCGTGTCGGGTTACACGAGAACAGGGCACGTCCACAAACTCTCAGATTTTAAACTCACATTGTATACTCTAACATTATAAACTCTAACAATATAACCTTTAAACTATGAGCTATACATTGCAACGCTTTAAAATAACACTACAAACTAGTATTATAGTAAACTATAATGTTGTGAACTCTAACAATATAAGCTATGAGCGATACATTATAACGCTATAAAATTACATCATAAACTAGTGTTACAGATTAGAACACCGTACATTGAAGTGTGGTATTCAAATCTCATTCGAATTCTTAGCTTCACACCGTGGTCCTCTAAGAATCACACTATGCTCGTGAGTTTGTAACATGTCTGTATGTAATATGCATGAATGTAACCAACCAGGCGAGTAATGGAAGAGCTGATCCCGAATCGGAGGCCACCACCCGAACATCAGCAACAGTCGATAGCGTGATTCTAATAGGACCACGTTGTTATTATAACAATTTTAATGCGATCAAAACCGCGCACCTCCCATTTTGCATTTACGACTCGCGATATGCATCTACATATAACATACATTCTAGCTCAGTGTAATTCTAATACGACCATAGTGTTATTCTAATCATTCTAATCCGATCCTAATCCACCAGTTCGCATATCCGACCCCCGGTTCGCATGTCCAACGGACATACATATTACATACATACGACCATAGTATGTATGTAATATGCATACATATGTGCAGTGTGATTCTATTACGATCACATTGTGATTATAATACTTCTAATGATATTCTAATATTGATTTGAAGCTTTCGTGACTGCAGGAATTAATACTCGTTGGTTCTTTCGGTAAAGTCACGTAGGTACAAATGAAACAAGGTAAATCACGTTTCGGACGAAACACAAGCGCCCGTCTTCAGGTGAGAATCGCGATGTCCGCGATGTCTGCTGCGAGCAGCACGATGTCTGCTGCAGACTTCGTTTCGGGCGCTTGTGTTGCGTCCGAAACGTCGTGATTTATTTTGTTTTATTTCTTCCTACGTGACTTTGCCGAAAGCACCAAAGAGTATAGATATCCTAATACTGTCCCTCCGTTTACGGTATTATAAATTACATAAAAAACTAGTTTATAGTCGTTTCATATTTCATCTTAAACAACTACGCTGGTTTGGTCGTCTGCGTGCGTATCTGGACGTTAATTTATTTACGGACCCGCCCAAACAGCTCGCTCTGATTCGTCGATAAAAATTAATAAAACAGCCGGCAAAAAGCCACAGCTCACTTTCATTCGACAAATATAAATAAATAAACCTGCCGCACAACAGCGTCTCTTCGGTCAACAATTGCACCTACTTTCACGCAACACCATATTTAGAGTGATGGTCGCAACGCAAAATCTACTGTGGGTACAGTGTTGCTGTTGCACCCGCCGAACACTGCGTCCTGCTGGCGATATCTCCCCAACGAAGAACGTCCGCGGGTGCAACCAAGAACCCTCCACTAATCAGATAGCCACATACATTTTCAATTACAGAACTTTCAATAAAATCTGTTCATTATTGGTGGGGTTCGGTTCGACGGCCCAGTGGACAAAACTGACCACTCTTTCGTACGCAGCTCCATCAATATTGCGCCCATTCCCTTGAAACCACTGTGCTTAATCTTTCATTGGGCCGAAACAAGTGTGTGCAAAGTGGCCCTGCACAGTTATCCGTCCTACATATCAAACCAGCGCTCGAGAAATTCTGTCGGTGTTGCCTTCAATCTCATTGGACCAATTAATTATCCCTTACATTTAATTGCCTCAAAGTGGCCTGCGTGCTTTGTGGCGGCAGCACGCGTTAGTCAGTCAGTCGTCCATTTCCAAACAAGCAGAAGCACACACAAGGTAAGCGCCATGTGATAGCATAGGTCTGCCAAGGTCTGCGCCGCAGTGGTGCAGTGCACTGTGGGCGCACATCCTGCGCTGTGTGAGTGTGGTGTGTATGCAAGTGTGCGAATGGTTGTTACGGTTATACACGTATATTTATGTATATACGTATTTTTCTGGAAAAATGCGTGCTGCGTGCTGCGATTAGTGGAGTCCCCAAACAACTTTACCTTACGAGTAGGCAGGGCTCGCTATACGCTGAGTCATCGCGGACTGAGCTGCCAGCTTCACCTGCCGGGACCACGTAGCGCCCCCTACAGTTTCGGGACTTTCGCCCATGGCTCAATACCCCCATGGGGCAACCGAGCTCACTGTTTGATGGGTACAATGGTTACTTTTCGCTTCATCCGGCTTATTACCATTTTCATGTATTGACGTTGATCACGTCTCCATGGACGGCATAACACCGACAAATAACATTTTCGACATAAAAAAACTGCTGGCCCCATAGCGGATATGTGTGTGTACATACAGACGGAGGATGCAGGGGCCAACCTGTGTGCGACCGGAACGATGCCATTGCTGACCAATGTCACTGTGGATGGCGCACACGCTGACGCACACCGGAGCTGTGTCTTTGCAATGCAAGGGCATGGTGGATGGTGGAGCGCATATGGATGGTGCGTTACGAATAAAATAAAACAAAACAAACCGCTGGATCTGTAAGTGTGCCAGTGTGTGCTTATCGTGGATAGTGGTGCGTGCGGAAGTGAGGGTCATCTTTGGGTAAAACAAACACTCTGAATGAGCAAGAACATAGCTGGCGGTCGCGTAGGGACTTGGTAGCGAGCAGGGTAGAGGCACTGCGTGTATTATATCTGTCGTCACTCGCTGCTTGAGAACAACCATATCTGCCGCGAATTTGAAGGATCTGATAGAAACGAGCTACAAGACATCGTAGAACGTGCTGACAGACTCAACACGAACCAGAGAGAAATCTACGACGAAATTGTTGGCTCAGTCGAAGACAGTCAACCCGATCAAAAGCTGTTCTTCATCGATGGTCCGGGCGGCACGGGGAAGTCCACGCTGCTCAAACATGTGCTGCCGAAGATACGTCTTCAAGGCAAGATTGCGATTGCTGTTGCTTCCAGGCGGCCGTACCGCGCATTCCACGTTCAAGATCCCGTTGAAACCGACGAACATCTCCACATGCTTTATTCGCAAACAGTCCAAGCTCAAAGCATTTATCAAGGAGGCAAGTCTTATCGTTTGGGATGAAGCCCCAATGACGAACCGGTTTGCGTTTGAAGCGGTGGATCGCACGCTTCGCGATATTTTGGACAATCTGCATGAACCGTTTGGAGGCAGTCGCCCTCCAACAACAACGGAGGGCGGAGGAGCGACGCTCACAACAACGAGTGGAGCGCCGGGTGGCTAAAGCACAGCAAGTTGGTACAGTAGGGGGCACAGGTGGTGCATCAGCCAGTCATCTCGGTCATCTCGGTCAGTCGACCCGTGGCACCTGGGTCTGCCCCGTGACCTCCTGCCAGCGGGCGTTCGACACTTCACGTGGCCTCAAGGTGCACTTGGCCTGGCACAAGCATCGTGGTGACGTCACCGCCACTTAGTGGCGAATGGCGGTTGTTGTTGTTGTTGTGTGTATGTATGTGCGTTTCTTTGTATGTGTTTATGTGTATGTCTGCGTGTCTGTATGCATGTGTCTATGTACGTGTGTGTATCTGTTTGTGTGTATGTATGTGTGTGTATGTATGTGTGTGTATGTGTTTCTGTGTATGTATGTGTGTGTATGTATGTGTGTTGTGTGTGTGTCTGCATGTATGTGTTTGTGTATTGTGTATGTGTTTGTGTGTATGTATGTGTGTGTTTGTGTGTATGTGTATGTCTGTGTGTATGCATGTGTGTATGTGTGTGTATGTGTTTGTGTGTATGTGTGTGTATGTGTTTGTATGTGTTTGTGTGTTTACGCTCGCATTACACAAATGTGTTGCAGGTCTAAGGCGTTCCTCGCGCAGCTTTGCCGCTTTATTATTGCAGTCGTTTACTGCCGTACGCACCCTCAAAGTCGTGTGTGTCTGCAGCAAGCGCGTGTATGTGTACCTATAGACGCGCGCGCGTGTGTTGTGTAGGGGGAACCGTAGTGTAGTGCTTAGCGTGCTGTCTGTGTCTGTGTGTCTGTGTGTGTGTGTCTGTGTGTCTGCGTGTGTGTGTGTCTGTCTGTGTCTGTCTGTGTGTCTGCGTGTGTCTGTGTGTGTGTCTGTGTGTGTGTCTGTGCGTGTGTGGTGTGTGAGGAGCGGTGGGTGTAGTGGTTTACGCTACGCTGCGCTACCACCCCGGCGAACCGAGTTCGATTCCCGCTCACGGCCACCACCGGTGACGATTATTTGAACCTCCCCTAGGTCGACTCTGCCTCAAACGAGTAACTGGTGTGGCGTATTAACATCGCCACTGGGGAGACAAAGGCGGCCGGGCGTGAGTGGTGAGGGAGGGAGAGTGGTGAGGGAGGGAGAGTGCTGAGGGAGGGAGAGTGGTGAGGGAGGGACTCAGCCTCAAAACGAGTAACTGGTGTGGCGTATTAACATTGCCACTGGGGAGACAAAGGCGGCCGGGCGTGGTGGATACAAGACCCGGGCGAAGCCGGGTAGTACAGCTAGTAACGCTATAAAATAACATCATAAACTAGTGTTACAGATTAGAACACCGTACATTGAAGTGTGATATTCGAATCTCATTCGAATTCTTAGCTTCACACCGTGGTCCTCTAAGAATCACACTATGCTCGTGAGTATGTAACATGTCTGTATGTAATATGCATGTAATATGTCTGTATGTAACATGTATGCATGTAAAATGTATGTATGTAATATGGACGTGCGAGCCAATGGTGGAATATGTGAAACGGAAGGTGCAGGATCAGGATGGGATTACAATTATTTGAATAACACTTTGGTGGTATTAGGATCAAGCTGTCTACTATTGGATGAATGTTCCATCTCAATGGCATCAAATAGCAATATTCAGTATGAATATATAAATTAATCGAACAAACCCAATTTAAGCCAGTGCAATTATGAATCGTTAAAATTGTAATTACTCCAAACTCTTTTATTTAGCCTTTAACGCGGTTTCAGACCCCAGGCGTCACGATGTCGCAACGACGACGACGAGACAGCAACCAGCCAACACAGCCCCAAACCTCGTTCCTCCCACTCTCTCATTCTCGGCGTGAACCTCCGCCCACAATTGGTCTCGCCTTCCCTTCTCGAACTCTCTCTATCTTGTTGTCACCACTTGTCCCTTAGTTGACGCACTGTCTTTACATCACCCACCTCTATGACCTCTACCTGACCCCGCCATGGGCGGAGCAACTTGGGGGATTTTCCCGGTGGCACCTGTAGGCAATACACCATGCCCTGTCCCCCACTGCACATGGAAGCACGTGCTCCCGCCGCCCCGTGTTCTTTTCATTAGCCACTTGTGCTCTGGCGGGGAAAGTTCCTCGTTATGAATCGTTTCGCAACGTTCAGGTCCAGAATGCCGAAGTATACCGGGAATCACCTGTACTTAAAAACATGTAAACTGATCACACTATAAACAATAACACTAAACATTAAACGACAAAAAAAATATCAACTGGTTTTATAATTTATAGCCCAATAAACGGAGGTACGGTATTTAAATCTCATTAGAAGTATTACAATCGCACTCTACACATGTGTATGTAAATTATCTGTTAAATCGAACCGGGGGTCGGATATGTGAACTGTGGGGGGTACAGGGCAAGAATTGCATTCACATTTTAGAATAACAATATTGTCGTATTAGCATTTCACTGTGCTTGAATGTATGTTATGTGCAAATGCAAATCGTCAGTCGTAAATGCGAGGGAGGGGTTAAGAGGTACACGTTTAATCCAGTGTTAACATTTATTTTAGCATCATATTTAAGGACATTGTTGTTGATAAGAATTCGTCTGGACATGTCATGTGACTTGTTCTACTCGATCAACCAAAATTTTTACAATGTCGGTCATACAGGAGTGTGATTTCATTCATGAGTAGTATTCACAGAGCCCCGATGACACTAACCTACCTAAAGTTATGGTTAAATAAAGTAATCTTGAGTGACTTAATTCTCAGCTCAAATATGATCATCGCAATCATTTCCAAAGACGTGTGGGGTCCTGCGAGAGCAGGTCCTGACTACAAACAGCTGGGCAGCAGAATCGGAAGTAGCTGCGTCGCCCTCGAAATGTGATGTTGTTGCTGTTGGTGTCGCTGCTGTTGTTGCTGCTGTAGTTGCTTCTGTTGCTGTGATATACGCAGGGAGGTGGTGTTCCGTGATGGGATGACGCCTTTGATTAAAGCCTCTGATCAAACTCACCCGATTGACGCCATTGATCGTCGCATTTGATCAACTCTGATATTGTATACTCTCACATCTTAAGCTCTATCATAGTGAATCATAATATTATAACCTATGAACTACAACCTATCCATTGTAACCAGTGGCGGCTCCTGCAAAATCTCTCAGGGGGGGCAAATGTCTGGATGATTAAGGTCCACCCATGCAATTAATAAATTAACAGCTTAAGCATGTAAAGGCAACTTCACTTCTTTAATATTAATGAAAAATAAAGTGACTCTTACAATACATCTTGTTTGTTTATATACTCACTATTAAAACAAACCACTCAAGTTTATTTTATTAAAGATTCCACTCGGTAGCGATAAATTATATTGTTGGATGAAACGTGCTTACGTATGATGACGTAAGCACGTATGATGACGTAAGCACGTTGGGGCTTGCCCTCCCGGAGCCATAGAGAATGCATTGGAGCGCCCCCGTTCGAAAAAAAACATCTTTCAATGTTAGTCTATGGGGCCACGCGGGGCGATTCTCAGCCGGAGTAAAATCGCCCCAAAAGAGGCGGTACTCCACAGAACGTAGCATGACGCTGATTGGACTATATCCAGAGGCTGCAGTGACGGCTAGCGTGACTGTGGTTGAATGACATTCGTGGTGCGTCGCCCAATCGCCCTAATGAAGAAACCGCCCCTGATTGTAACGCTGTAAAATAATATTACCTATTTGGTTTCACTCCCTCGTCGAAAAGGCCGCTCTCATCCTTTTCTAAAGTTACATGCTAATTTCTCTGCATTCACATTAAATCGAGGACAAAGTTTTTCCATTTATTCAAAATAAGCGCACAATTACACACTGAGATGCACTTACATATTCATGCATGAAGCACAATGGGCACATTACTCTTCGGTATGTTAATCTACATGCGGATTGTACCTTCCAAAATTAACAATCGAATGCAAATATCCTGAAAGACAAAGGATTGGATCCTAGGGGGGGAGTTATAAGGCGGCTCAGAAGCAGAGCTCAATGCCATTTCGAGAGGGAACTTGATGAGGTTGGACGCTCGACTCGTCGCTCTGCTGATCGCCCTTCAACCGCGAGACAACGCAGCCTGGCGAGCACAATTGCTTCGGAGAGTTCGTGGCGACATCTTCAGACGGGTTTCAGACACCGATATATATCGTGAATCTCCAAGTAAGTATCTATTTTCGCGGATAAAATCTTAAACGTGACCGTCGTCAAATTTACGGGATTTTTTTGCGTCTCGGTTAGACGCGAGCGTCGTTCTTGTTTTAGCAGTTAACAAAATCCAAAACTCGACGCTAAACATCCTTGCGACCGATAGCGTACTTTTGACTCGATAACACCGCTGCTGTAACTACGCTCACATGGAGCAAAGACGCTCTCCACAGCCCCACGCACACGGGGGCAAGGAACAATTCAATTGCTCTGTGTGTGGGAAGGCATTTTCAAGGTCATCAAGTCTTAAGAGACACCAGAGAACACACACGGGTGAGAAGCCATTCCTGTGTTCTGTGTGTGGGAAGGCATTTGCACGGTCATCAAATCTTCAGAGACACCAGAGAACACACACGGGCGAGAAGCCATTCCTGTGCTCTGTGTGTGGGAAGACATTTGCACAGTCATCACATCTTCAGAGTCATCAGAGAACACACACGGGCGAAAAGCCATGCCTGTGCCCTGTGTGTGGGAAGAAATTTGCAAACTCATCACATCTTCAGAGTCATCAGAGAACACACACGGGCGAGAAGCCATTCTTAGTGCTCTGTGTGTGGGAAGACATTTTCACAGTCATCAAATCTTCATAGTCATCAGAGAACACACACGGGCGAGAAGCCATTCCTATGCCCTGTGTGTGGGAAGACATTTGCAGACTCATCAACTCTTCAAACTCATCAGAGAACACACACGGGCGAGAAGCCATTCTTGTGCCCTGTGTGTGGGAAGGCATTTGCACACTCATCAACTCTACAAGATCATAAGAAAACACACACGGGCGAGAAGCCATTCTTGTGCCCTGTGTGTGGGAAGGCATTTTCACAGTCGTCACATCTTAAAAGGCATCAGAAGGTCCACAATGAATGGAAACTGAAATCAAAAGCTGAAATTCAAGGTGCTGCAATGAGTCCTGAAGAAGTTTCCACCTTCGATCCCATGCAGTTGGATCCCGAGAGATGGCTGGATGTAATGGAGTGGCTCGACAGTCAACCAGAGAGCTCGGGGTGACTGAAAAAAATTACGTCATGTGGTTATATCTATTAAGCCGTATCGATAACTTTTGTGTGTAATTTTGACCATTTCAGTTTTACAGTTTTTGTGAGAGTTTATTGGCGTGCACAGTGGTGGTTTGTAATGTTATCGGATTACTTGCCGAAGTGGTGTGATGAGCACTGGTTGTGAGACTGTTCAATTGTAGTCGTTAAGTGTTCCTGTTGAGCTGAAGTTGGAATGCGTCTGTAGGTACATCTTTACTCAACATTTTAAACGTTTCAGTATTCAAGTATAAAAACATCGACTTTAGATAGCCGATTTCAGGATGTACATTGATGACGCGTTCGTTGGATATATGGCCTTGACTTCAACATAGACGCACAGTTAACAAATGTGGTGAACTAATAAGGAAATGCTTTGGTATTCCTGGAACGGAAATGGTTTGCATCCTACTGGAAATGTGTGAACATAGGACATAATACATATTTCCTTCGAGTTTTGACATAAAAATGATTGCAGATTAATAAAAAGTATTTTAACAAATGTTTGTCCGGTCTTTATTTTATAATGTTCCTAGCAAAAATATGAGAGAATTTCAGGTGGAGGATCTCCGTCACACAAGTGTGCCCTTAACCGGCAGCATCTTGGCTGTCTACGCGATTAACACGTGTTCCTTGAGGGGAAAGGTCCCCGTAGTTAATCCTTCATCAACGTACCAGTCCCTAATCCCTAAGTATGTCGGGGATAAACTGTACTCTATAAAATGTAAACTGTAATACTAAAAACTATAACACTAAACATTAAACAATTATAAACTAGTGTTTTAATTTATAACCATTTAAACGGAGGTAAGGTATTATAATATCATTAGAAGCATTAGAATCACAGTGTGATCGTATAAGAATCACGCACAAACCCATTCTTAACTAATGAGATTATGAATCGTTACAATTATTATAACAATCGCAATTTGTGACAAAGCGAAATTCCCACAAGCAAAACACCACGCTCACGTGACGAATTCTTAAACAAACTGCAACACTCAAGTGACAGAACTCAACAAAAAAACGCCGCAATAAAAATAACTACATCAATGGGCAAATCCTAAAAACAGACAACACACGCACGTTAGTAGCTGTTAGAAGAAGACAACACCTAGCACCTTCAACTATACACATTATACAGCCAACTCGTAAATGGGGCGGTATATGACAGTCTTCGCTGCTGTCGACGGGGCCAAGCAGCGAGTGTTTAACTCCATTGTTTCAGAATCCGTGTCATCACCCAGCCACAGCGCCTTACCCAAACTACATCTCCCGAACCAGGCAGCCTTCTCTATGCTGTGTATTTTAGCAGTATATTTACGGACGCACTTGAAGATAACAATTCGTCTAGAAAAGACAGGCGACTTGTTCTACCAACATGATTTCAATTTATATCCGAAAGAAGTATGAGTTCATTCATGAGTAGTATTCACTAAGCCCCGATTGCACTAACCTACACACAGTTATGATTAAACAAAGTAAACATTAGTCGCTCATCTCAGCTCAGACATGATCATAGCAATTATTTCCACATCCGTGTCGGGTCCCACGAGAACAGGGCACGTTCACAAACTCTCAGATTTTAAACTCACATTGTATACTCTAACATTATAAACTCTAACAATATAACCTTTAAACTATAAGCTATACATTGTAACGCTTTGAAATAACACTACAAACTAGTGTTATAGTAAACTTTAATGTCGTGAACTCTAACAATATAAGCTATGAGCGATACATTATAACGCTATAAAATTACATCATAAACTAGTGTTACAGATTAGAACACCGTAGATTGAAGTGTGGTATTCAAATCTCATTCGAATTCTTAGCTTCACACCGTGGTCCTCTAAGAATCACACTATGCTCGTGAGTTTGTAACATGTCTGTATGTAATATGCATGAATGTAACCAACCAGGCGAGTAATGGAAGAGCTGATCCCGAATCGGAGGCCACCACCCGAACATCAGCAACAGTCGATAGCGTGATTCTAATAGGACCACGTTGTTATTATAACAATTTTAATGCGATCAAAACCGCGCACCTCCCATTTTGCATTTACGACTCGCGATATGCATCTACATATAACATACATTCTAGCTCAGTGTAATTCTAATACGACCATAGTGTTATTCTAATCATTCTAATCCGATCCTAATCCACCAGTTCGCATATCCGACCCCCGGTTCGCATGTCCAACGGACATACATATTACATACATACGACCATAGTATGTATGTAATATGCATACATATGTGCAGTGTGATTCTATTACGATCACATTGTGATTATAATACTTCTAATGATATTCTAATATTGATTTGAAGCTTTCGTGACTGCAGGAATTAATACTCGTTGGTTCTTTCGGTAAAGTCACGTAGGTACAAATGAAACAAGGTAAATCACGTTTCGGACGAAACACAAGCGCCCGTCTTCAGGTGAGAATCGCGATGTCCGCGATGTCTGCTGCGAGCAGCACGATGTCTGCTGCAGACTTCGTTTCGGGCGCTTGTGTTGCGTCCGAAACGTCGTGATTTATTTTGTTTTATTTCTTCCTACGTGACTTTGCCGAAAGCACCAAAGAGTATAGATATCCTAATACTGTCCCTCCGTTTACGGTCTTATAAATTACATAAAAAACTAGTTTATAGTCGTTTCATATTTCATCTTAAACAACTACGCTGGTTTGGTCGTCTGCGTGCGTATCTGGACGTTAATTTATTTACGGACCCGCCCAAACAGCTCGCTCTGATTCGTCGATAAAAATTAATAAAACAGCCGTCAAAAAGCCACAGCTCACTTTCATTCGACAAATATAAATAAATAAACCTGCCGCACAACAGCGTCTCTTCGGTCAACAATTGCACCTACTTTCACGCAACACCATATTCACAGTGATGGTCGCAACGCAAAATCTACTGTGGGTACAGTGTTGCTGTTGCACCCGCCGAACACTGCGTCCTGGTGGCGATATCTCCCCAACGAAGAACGTCCGCGGGTGCAACCAAGAACCCTCCACTAATCAGATAGCCACATACATTTTCAATTACAGAACTTTCAATAAATTCTGTTCATTATTGGTGGGGTTCGGTTCGACGGCCCAGTGGACAAAACTGACCACTCTTTTGTACGCAGCTCCATCAATATTGCGCCCATTCCCTTGAAACCACTGTGCTTAATCTTTCATTGGGCCGAAACAAGTGTGTGCAAAGTGGCCCTGCACAGTTCTCCGTCCTACATATCAAACCAGCGCTCGAGAAATTCTGTCGGTGTTGCCTTCAATCTCATTGGACCAATTAATTATCCCTTACATTTAATTGCCTCAAAGTGGCCTGCGTGCTTTGTGGCGGCAGCACGCGTTAGTCAGTCAGTCGTCCATTTCCAAACAAGCAGAAGCACACACAAGGTAAGCGCCATGTGATAGCATAGGTCTGCCAAGGTCTGCGCCGCAGTGGTGCAGTGCACTGTGGGCGCACATCCTGCGCTGTGTGAGTGTGGTGTGTATGCAAGTGTGCGAATGGTTGTTACGGTTATACACGTATATTTATGTATATACGTATTTTTCTGGAAAAATGCGTGCTGCGTGCTGCGATTAGTGGAGTCCCCAAACAACTTTACCTTACGAGTAGGCAGGGCTCGCTATACGCTGAGTCATCGCGGACTGAGCTGCCAGCTTCACCTGCCGGGACCACGTAGCGCCCCCTACAGTTTCGGGACTTTCGCCCATGGCTCAATACCCCCATGGGGCAACCGAGCTCACTGTTTGATGGGTACAATGGTTACTTTTCGCTTCATCCGGCTTATTACCATTTTCATGTATTGACGTTGATCACGTCTCCATGGACGGCATAACACCGACAAATAACATTTTCGACATAAAAAAACTGCTGGCCCCATAGCGGATATGTGTGTGTACATACAGACGGAGGATGCAGGGGCCAACCTGTGTGCGACCGGAACGATGCCATTGCTGACCAATGTCACTGTGGATGGCGCACACGCTGACGCACACCGGAGCTGTGTCTTTGCAATGCAAGGGCATGGTGGATGGTGGAGCGCATATGGATGGTGCGTTACGAATAAAATAAAACAAAACAAACCGCTGGATCTGTAAGTGTGCCAGTGTGTGCTTATCGTGGATAGTGGTGCGTGCGGAAGTGAGGGTCATCTTTGGGTAAAACAAACACTCTGAATGAGCAAGAACATAGCTGGCGGTCGCGTAGGGACTTGGTAGCGAGCAGGGTAGAGGCACTGCGTGTATTATATCTGTCGTCACTCGCTGCTTGAGAACAACCATATCTGCCGCGAATTTGAAGGATCTGATAGAAACGAGCTACAAGACATCGTAGAACGTGCTGACAGACTCAACACGAACCAGAGAGAAATCTACGACGAAATTGTTGGCTCAGTCGAAGACAGTCAACCCGATCAAAAGCTGTTCTTCATCGATGGTCCGGGCGGCACGGGGAAGTCCACGCTGCTCAAACATGTGCTGCCGAAGATACGTCTTCAAGGCAAGATTGCGATTGCTGTTGCTTCCAGGCGGCCGTACCGCGCATTCCACGTTCAAGATCCCGTTGAAACCGACGAACATCTCCACATGCTTTATTCGCAAACAGTCCAAGCTCAAAGCATTTATCTAGGAGGCAAGTCTTATCGTTTGGGATGAAGCCCCAATGACGAACCGGTTTGCGTTTGAAGCGGTGGATCGCACGCTTCGCGATATTTTGGACAATCTGCATGAACCGTTTGGAGGCAGTCGCCCTCCAACAACAACGGAGGGCGGAGGAGCGACGCTCACAACAACGAGTGGAGCGCCGGGTGGCTAAAGCACAGCAAGTTGGTACAGTAGGGGGCACAGGTGGTGCATCAGCCAGTCATCTCGGTCATCTCGGTCAGTCGACCCGTGGCACCTGGGTCTGCCCCGTGACCTCCTGCCAGCGGGCGTTCGACACTTCACGTGGCCTCAAGGTGCACTTGGCCTGGCACAAGCATCGTGGTGACGTCACCGCCACTTAGTGGCGAATGGCGGTTGTTGTTGTTGTGTGTATGTATGTGCGTTTCTTTGTATGTGTTTATGTGTATGTCTGCGTGTCTGTATGCATGTGTCTATGTACGTGTGTGTATCTGTTTGTGTGTATGTATGTGTGTGTATGTATGTGTGTATGTGTTTCTGTGTATGTATGTGTGTGTATGTATGTGTGTTGTGTGTGTGTCTGCATGTATGTGTTTGTGTATTGTGTATGTGTTTGTGTGTATGTATGTGTGTGT
>NC_083850.1:195792-208163 GCF_015708825.2 Lethenteron reissneri | reverse complement strand
TGACTTTCAGACCGCAGTCCACTCACTGGCATTGACTGTGTATCTTGTGTTGTCCACAGGGAATGCATCATTTGCTCCGCTGCGGGTCTCCTGCCAAGGCGCTCTTCTTCCACCTCCAACCCAGCTTATATATACGCTCCAAGCTTGGCAGTGTTTCATTCTTCACCTGAAGACGGCTGCTTGCGTTGTAGCCGAAACGTCGTGATAATTATTTTATTATGTTTTATTTTTATTATTTTATTACTTCCCTTCTACGTGACTTTACCGAAAGACTACTCATGAATGAACTCATGCTTCTTTCGGTAGAAATTTGAAATCGTGTTGGTAGAACAAGTCGCCTGCCTTTTTAGACGAATTGTTATCTTCAAGTGCGTCCGTAAATATACTGCTAAAATTTACAGCATTGGGAAGGCTGCCTTGTTGGGGAGATGCAGTTTGGGTAAGGCGCTGTGACCGGGTGATGACACGGATTCTGAAACATTGGAGTTAAACACTCGCTGCTTGGCCCCGTCGACAGCAGCGAAGACTGTCATATACCGCCCCATTTACGAGTTGGCTGTATGATGTGTATAGTTGAAGGTGCTAGGTGTTGTCTTCTTCTAACAGCTACTAACGTGCGTGTGTTGTCTGTTTTTAGGATTTGTCTATTGATGTTGTTCTTTTCATTGCGGCGTTTTTTTGTTGAGTTCTGTCACTTGAGTGTTGCAGTTTGTTTAAGAATTCGTCACGTGAGCGTGGTGTTTTGCTTGTGGGAATTTCGCTTTGTCACAATTTGTGATTGTTATAAAATTGTAAAGATTCATAATCTCATGAGTTAAGAATGGGTTTGTGCGTGATTCTTATACGATCACACTGTGATTCTAATGCTTCTAATGATATTATAATACCTTACCTCCGTTTATATGTTTATAAATTAAAACACTAGTTAATAATCGTTTAATGTTTAGTGTTATAGTTTATAGTATTACAGTTTACATGTTATAAAGTAGAGTTTATCCCCGGTACGTTGATGAAATATTAACTACGGCGAACTTTCTCCTCAAGGAACACGTGTTAATCGGGTAGACAAGATGCTGACGGTTAAGGGCACACTTGTGTGACGGAGATCCTCCACCTGAAATTCTCTGAACATGTTTTTGCTAGGAACATTATAAAATAAAGAACTGACAAACATTTGTTAAAAATACGTTTTTATTCATCTGCAATAATTTTACGTCAAAAGTCGAAGGCAATATTTATTACGTCCTATGTTCACACATTTCCAGTAGAATGCAAACCATTTCCGTTCCAGGAATACCAAAGCGTATAAGTTTCATTCCCCATGATTTCCTTATTAGTTCACCACATGTGTTCTCTGTGGGTCTATGTTGAAGTCAAGGCCATATATCCAACGAACGCGTCATCAATGTATAACCTGAAAACCGGCTATCTAAAGTCGATTAATACCAATCAAAAAAAGCTATATACTTGAAAAAGAACCCGTTTAAAATGTTGAGTAAAGATGTACCATCATACGCATTCCAACTTTAGCTCAACAGGAACACTTAACGACTACAATTGAACCCTCTCACAACCAGTGCTCATCACACCACTTCGGCAAGTAATCCGATAACATTACAAACTACCACTGTGCACGTCATTAAACTCTCACAAAAACTGTAAAACAAAAATGGTCAAAATTATACACAAAAGTACTCGATACGGATTAAAAGGTATAACCACATGACATAATATTTTGTCAGTCACCCGAGCTCTCTGGTTGACTCTCGAGCCACTCCATTACATCCAGCCATCTCTCGGGATCCAACTGCATGGGATCGAAGGTGGAAACTTCTTCAGGACCAATTGCAGCACCTTGAATTTCAGCTTTTGATTTCAGTTTCCTATCATTGTGGACCTTCTGATGCCTGTTCCTGGTTGATGACCGTGCAAATGCCTTCCCACGCACAGAGCACAAGAATGGCTTCACGCCCGTGTGTGTTCTCTGGTGACTCTGAAGTTGTGATGCCTGTGCAAATTTCTTCCCACACATTGGGCACAGGAATGGCTTCTCGCCCGTGTGCGTTTTCTTATGATCTTGAAGAGTTGACGAGTGTGCAAATGTCTTCCCACACACAGAGCACAAGAACGGCTTCTCGCCCGTGTGTGTTCTCTGATGACTCTGAAGATGTGATGAATGTGCAAATGCCTTCCCACACACAGGGCACAGGAATGGCTTCTCGCCCGTGTGTGTTTTCTGGTGAGTTTGAAGATGTGATGACTTTGCAAATGTCTTCCCACACACAGGGCACAGTAATGGCTTCTCGCCCGTGTGCGTTTTCTTATGATCTTGAAGAGTTGATGACCGTGCAAATGTCTTCCCACACACAGAGCACAGGAACGGCTTCTCGCCAGTGTGTGTTCTCTGATGACTCTGAAGATGTGATGAATGTGCAAATGCCTTCCCACACACAGGGCACAGGAATGGCTTCTTGCCCGTGTGTGTTCTCTGGTGACTCTGAAGATGTGATGAGTGTGCAAATGCCTTCCCACACACATGGCACAGGAATGGCTTCTCGCCCGTGTGTGTTTTCTGGTGACTTTGAAGATGTGATGACTTTGCAAATGTCTTCCCACACACAGGGCACAGGAATGGCTTCTCGCCCGTGTGTGTTTTCTGATGGCGTTGGCAGTTTTCTGAAAGTGAAAATGCTATCCCACATACAGAACACAGGAATTGCTTCTCGCCCGTGTGTGTTCTCTGGTGTCTCTTAAGATTTGATTGCCGTGAAAATGCCTTCCCGCACACAGAGCAATTGAATGGCTTCTTGTCTCCGTGTACGTGGGGCTGTGGAGAGCGTCTCTGCTCCATGTGAGCGTCGTAACAGCAGCGGTGTTATCGAGTCAAAAGTACGCTATCGGCCGCAAGGATGTTTAGATTTTGTTAACTGATAAAACAAGAACGACACTCGCGTCTAAGCGAGACGCAAAAAAATCCCGTAAATTTGACGACGAACACGTTTAAGATTTTATCCGCGAAAATAGACACTTACTTGGAGATTCACGATATATATCGGTGTCTGAAACCCGTCTGAAGATGTCGCCACGAACTCTCCCGACGCAAAGTCGCCTAACTGTCGACACAGCAATTGTGCTCGCCAGGCTGCGTTGTCTCGCGGTTGAAGGGCGATCAGCAGAGCGACGAGTCGAGCGTCCAACCTCGTCAAGTTCCCTCTCGAAATGGCATTAAGCTCTGATTCTGAGCGGCCTTATAACTCCCCCTCTAGGATCCAATCCTTTGTTTTTCAGGATATTTGCATTCGATTGTTAATTTTTGAAGGTACAATCCTCATGTTTATTAACATACCGAAGAGTAATGTGTCCATTGTGCTTCATGCATGAATATGTAAGTGCATCTCAGTGTGTAATTGTGCGCTTATTTTGAATGAATGGAAAAACTTTGTCCTCGATTTAAAGTTAATGCAGAGAAATTTGCATGTAACTTTAGAAAAGGAAGAGAGCAGCCTTCTCGACGATGGAGTGAAACCCAATAGGTAATATTCTTTTACAGCGTTGCAATGGATAGGTTGTAGTTCATAGGTTATAATATTATGTTTCACTATGATAGAGCTTAACATGTGAGAGTATACAATATCAGAGTTGGTCAAATGCGACGATCAAGGGCGTCAATCGGGTGAGTTTGATCAGAGGCTTTAATCAAAGGCGTCATCCCATCACGGAACACCACTTCCCTGCGTATATCACAGCAACTACAGCAGCAACAACAGCAGCGACAACAACAGCAGCAACATCACATTTCGAGGGCGACGCAGCTACTTCCGATTCTGCTGCCCAGCTGTTTGTAGTCGGGACCTGCTCTCGCAGGACCCCAAACGTCTTTGGAAATGATCATGCCTGAGCTGAGAATTAAGTAACTCAAGATTACTTTGTTTAACCATAACTTTAGGTAGGTTAGTGTCATCGGGGCTGTGTGACTACTACTCATGAATGAAATCACACTCCTGTATGACCGACATTGTACTAATTTTGGTTGATCGAGTAGAACAAGGCACGTGCCATGTCCAGACGAATTCTTATCAACAACAGTGTCCTTAAATACGATGCTAAAATAAATGTAACACTGGATTAAACGTGCACTTCTTAACCCCTCCTTCGCATTTACGACTAACAATTTGCATTTGTACATAACATACATTCAAGTACAGTAATTTGCTAATACGATGAAATTGTCATTCTAAAATTTGAATGGGATTCTTACCCTCGATCCCCCACAGTTCACATATCCGACCGTCGGTTCGATTGAACGGACAATTAACAAACATGTGTAGAGTTCCATTATAATACTTCTAATGAAATTAAAATACCGTACCTCCGTTTATGGTGGTATAAATTATAAAACCAGTTGATATTTTTTTTTGTCGTTTAATGTTTAGTGTTATTGTTTATAGTGTTATCAATTTACATGTTTTTAAGTCCAGGCGATTCCCGGTATACTTCGGTATTCTGGACCTGAACGTTGCGAAACGATTCATAACGAGGACCTTTCCCCACCAGAGCGCAATCCGCGAATGAAAAGAACTCGGGGCGGCGGGAGCACGTGCTTCCATGGGCAGTGGGGGACAGGGCATGGTTGTATTGCCTACAGGTGCCACCGGGAAAATCCCCCAAGTTGCTCCGCCCATGGCGGGGACAGGTAGAGGTCATAGAGGTGGGTGATGTAAAGACAATGCGTCAACTAAGGGACAAGTGGTGACAACAAGATAGAGAGAGATCGAGAAGGGAAGGCGAGACCAAGTATGGGCGGAGGTTCACGCCGAGAATGAGAGAGGGGGAGGAACGAGGTTTGGGGCTGTGTTGGCTGGTTGCTGTCTCGTCGTCGTCGTTGCTATATCGTGACGCCTGGGGTCTAAAACCGCGTTAAAGGCCCATGGTGGAATCTTGTGCCTTTCGGGGCGTCAAGGGTTCGCACCACAGCCTTGAAGGGTTAGGCAGGTCCCTGGCTTCTTTTGAGAAACATGACTGGGCTCCTGGCACCGATTCCTCGCACGTGGGAGATCCTTGAAGCACCCCGGGCGTCAGGGGCTAGGAAACTGTGAGCGGCACAACACATTTCATTTGGAGTACGGTTTCCGTTGCCGAGAGCCCCACCACGTCGGACACACCAGACTTGGGCTGTACGGGACATGGGGATGAGCTGTCCGGGTGGGGACGGACATAAGTCTTGAGGCGCGATGGGTGGACGAACCAACGGCGACGCCCTATCTACATTCGTACACACTTAGGCCGTTTCATCTCTATGACTTCAGCTGTATCACTATAAACGATACCACTCAACATTAAACGACTATAGACTGGTTTCCTAATTCATTACACCATAAACTGAGGTACGGTATTCAAATCTCATTAGAAGTATTATAATCGTACTCTGCTCATATGTATGTAAAGCGAACGTTCCATTAAACCGGGGGTTGGATATGCGAACTGTTGGGGGTGCAGGGTTAGAATCGAATTTAAATTCCTAGAATAACAATATTGTCGTATTAGCATTTTAGAATTTAAATTCCTAGAATAACAATATTAAATTCCTAGAATAACAATATTGTCGTATTAGCATTTTACTGTGCTTGACTGCATGTGTAGTAAGTATATATGGAGGCTTGACGACAGGATCGGAGGCACACTTATTTATTACACCAACACAGTTGTACAGGTCACTTGGCTACAGGGATTCTCGACAGCTAACCCCTCTAACCTATACCAATTCCTCCACTACGGGACTAGGGGAGGCTATCTGTCCCAGCTTGGTTAAGCTGGGATCCCGGCTCCCTGAGTCACCAGACCAGCTTCGTCTGGGCTCTCGGGGCCACGCCACCGGCTTGCCCTGGTCGGCCCTTATAAGGACAGCGAGCCAGGGGAGCTCTGGCGAAAGTCCCGAAACTGTAGGGGGCGCTACGTGGTCCCGGCAGGTGAAGCTGGCAGCTCAGTCCGCGATGACTCAGCGTATAGCGAGCCCTGCCTACTCGTAAGGTAAAGTTGTTTGGGGACTCCACTAATCGCAGCACGCAGCACGCATTTTTCCAGAAAAATACGTATATACATAAATATACGTGTATAACCGTAACAACCATTCGCACACTTGCATACACACCACACTCACACAGCGCAGGATGTGCGCCCACAGTGCACTGCACCACTGCGGCGCAGACCTTGGCAGACCTATGCTATCACATGGCGCTTACCTTGTGTGTGCTTCTGCTTGTTTGGAAATGGACGACTGACTGACTAACGCGTGCTGCCGCCACAAAGCACGCAGGCCACTTTGAGGCAATTAAATGTAAGGGATAATTAATTGGTCCAATGAGATTGAAGGCAACACCGACAGAATTTCTCGAGCGCTGGTTTGATATGTAGGACGGAGAACTGTGCAGGGCCACTTTGCACACACTTGTTTCGGCCCAATGAAAGATTAAGCACAGTGGTTTCAAGGGAATGGGCGCAATATTGATGGAGCTGCGTACAAAAGAGTGGTCAGTTTTGTCCACTGGGCCGTCGAACCGAACCCCACCAATAATGAACAGATTTTATTGAAAGTTCTGTAATTGAAAATGTATGTGGCTATCTGATTAGTGGAGGGTTCTTGGTTGCACCCGCGGACGTTCTTCGTTGGGGAGATATCGCCACCAGGACGCAGTGTTCGGCGGGTGCAACAGCAACACTGTACCCACAGTAGATTTTGCGTTGCGACCATCACTGTGAATATGGTGTTGCGTGAAAGTAGGTGCAATTGTTGACCGAAGAGACGCTGTTGTGCGGCAGGTTTATTTATTTATATTTGTCGAATGAAAGTGAGCTGTGGCTTTTTGCCGGCTGTTTTATTAATTTTTATCGACGAATCAGAGCGAGCTGTTTGGGCGGGTCCGTAAATAAATTAACGTCCAGATACGCACGCAGACGACCAAACCAGCGTAGTTGTTTAAGATGAAATATGAAACGACTATAAACTAGTTTTTTATGTAATTTATAATACCGTAAACGGAGGGACAGTATTAGGATATCTATACTCTTTGGTGCTTTCGGCAAAGTCACGTAGGAAGAAATAAAACAAAATAAATCACGACGTTTCGGACGCAACACAAGCGCCCGAAACGAAGTCTGCAGCAGACATCGTGCTGCTCGCAGCAGACATCGCGGACATCGCGATTCTCACCTGAAGACGGGCGCTTGTGTTTCGTCCGAAACGTGATTTACCTTGTTTCATTTGTACCTACGTGACTTTACCGAAAGAACCAACGAGTATTAATTCCTGCAGTCACGAAAGCTTCAAATCAATATTAGAATATCATTAGAAGTATTATAATCACAATGTGATCGTAATAGAATCACACTGCACATATGTATGCATATTACATACATACTATGGTCGTATGTATGTAATATGTATGTCCGTTGGACATGCGAACCGGGGGTCGGATATGCGAACTGGTGGATTAGGATCGGATTAGAATGATTAGAATAACACTATGGTCGTATTAGAATTACACTGAGCTAGAATGTATGTTATATGTAGATGCATATCGCGAGTCGTAAATGCAAAATGGGAGGTGCGCGGTTTTGATCGCATTAAAATTGTTATAATAACAACGTGGTCCTATTAGAATCACGCTATCGACTGTTGCTGATGTTCGGGTGGTGGCCTCCGATTCGGGATCAGCTCTTCCATTACTCGCCTGGTTGGTTACATTCATGCATATTACATACAGACATGTTACAAACTCACGAGCATAGTGTGATTCTTAGAGGACCACGGTGTGAAGCTAAGAATTCGAATGAGATTTGAATACCACACTTCAATCTACGGTGTTCTAATCTGTAACACTAGTTTATGATGTAATTTTATAGCGTTATAATGTATCGCTCATAGCTTATATTGTTAGAGTTCACGACATTAAAGTTTACTATAACACTAGTTTGTAGTGTTATTTCAAAGCGTTACAATGTATAGCTTATAGTTTAAAGGTTATATTGTTAGAGTTTATAATGTTAGAGTATACAATGTGAGTTTAAAATCTGAGAGTTTGTGAACGTGCCCTGTTCTCGTGGGACCCGACACGGATGTGGAAATAATTGCTATGATCATGTCTGAGCTGAGATGAGCGACTAATGTTTACTTTGTTTAATCATAACTGTGTGTAGGTTAGTGCAATCGGGGCTTAGTGAATACTACTCATGAATGAACTCATACTTCTTTCGGATATAAATTGAAATCATGTTGGTAGAACAAGTCGCCTGTCTTTTCTAGACGAATTGTTATCTTCAAGTGCGTCCGTAAATATACTGCTAAAATACACAGCATAGAGAAGGCTGCCTGGTTCGGGAGATGTAGTTTGGGTAAGGCGCTGTGGCTGGGTGATGACACGGATTCTGAAACAATGGAGTTAAACACTCGCTGCTTGGCCCCGTCGACAGCAGCGAAGACTGTCATATACCGCCCCATTTACGAGTTGGCTGTATAATGTGTATAGTTGAAGGTGCTAGGTGTTGTCTTCTTCTAACAGCTACTAACGTGCGTGTGTTGTCTGTTTTTAGGATTTGCCCATTGATGTAGTTATTTTTATTGCGGCGTTTTTTTGTTGAGTTCTGTCACTTGAGTGTTGCAGTTTGTTTAAGAATTCGTCACGTGAGCGTGGTGTTTTGCTTGTGGGAATTTCGCTTTGTCACAAATTGCGATTGTTATAATAATTGTAACGATTCATAATCTCATTAGTTAAGAATGGGTTTGTGCGTGATTCTTATACGATCACACTGTGATTCTAATGCTTCTAATGATATTATAATACCTTACCTCCGTTTAAATGGTTATAAATTAAAACACTAGTTTATAATTGTTTAATGTTTAGTGTTATAGTTTTTAGTATTACAGTTTACATTTTATAGAGTACAGTTTATCCCCGACATACTTAGGGATTAGGGACTGGTACGTTGATGAAGGATTAAATACGGGGACCTTTCCCCTCAAGGAACACGTGTTAATCGCGTAGACAGCCAAGATGCTGCCGGTTAAGGGCACACTTGTGTGACGGAGATCCTCCACCTGAAATTCTCTCATATTTTTGCTAGGAACATTATAAAATAAAGACCGGACAAACATTTGTTAAAAATACTTTTTATTAATCTGCAATCATTTTTATGTCAAAACTCGAAGGAAATATGTATTATGTCCTATGTTCACACATTTCCAGTAGGATGCAAACCATTTCCGTTCCAGGAATACCAAAGCATTTCCTTATTAGTTCACCACATTTGTTAACTGTGCGTCTATGTTGAAGTCAAGGCCATATATCCAACGAACGCGTCATCAATGTACATCCTGAAATCGGCTATCTAAAGTCGATGTTTTTATACTTGAATACTGAAACGTTTAAAATGTTGAGTAAAGATGTACCTACAGACGCATTCCAACTTCAGCTCAACAGGAACACTTAACGACTACAATTGAACAGTCTCACAACCAGTGCTCATCACACCACTTCGGCAAGTAATCCGATAACATTACAAACCACCACTGTGCACGCCAATAAACTCTCACAAAAACTGTAAAACTGAAATGGTCAAAATTACACACAAAAGTTATCGATACGGCTTAATAGATATAACCACATGACGTAATTTTTTTCAGTCACCCCGAGCTCTCTGGTTGACTGTCGAGCCACTCCATTACATCCAGCCATCTCTCGGGATCCAACTGCATGGGATCGAAGGTGGAAACTTCTTCAGGACTCATTGCAGCACCTTGAATTTCAGCTTTTGATTTCAGTTTCCATTCATTGTGGACCTTCTGATGCCTTTTAAGATGTGACGACTGTGAAAATGCCTTCCCACACACAGGGCACAAGAATGGCTTCTCGCCCGTGTGTGTTTTCTTATGATCTTGTAGAGTTGATGAGTGTGCAAATGCCTTCCCACACACAGGGCACAAGAATGGCTTCTCGCCCGTGTGTGTTCTCTGATGAGTTTGAAGAGTTGATGAGTCTGCAAATGTCTTCCCACACACAGGGCATAGGAATGGCTTCTCGCCCGTGTGTGTTCTCTGATGACTATGAAGATTTGATGACTGTGAAAATGTCTTCCCACACACAGAGCATAAGAATGGCTTCTCGCCCGTGTGTGTTCTCTGATGACTCTGAAGATGTGATGAGTTTGCAAATTTCTTCCCACACACAGGGCACAGGCATGGCTTTTCGCCCGTGTGTGTTCTCTGATGACTCTGAAGATGTGATGACTGTGCAAATGTCTTCCCACACACAGAGCACAGGAATGACTTCTCGCCCGTGTGTGTTCTCTGGTGTCTCTGAAGATTTGATGACCGTGCAAATGCCTTCCCACACACAGAACACAGGAATGGCTTCTCACCCGTGTGTGTTCTCTGGTGTCTCTTAAGACTTGATGACCTTGAAAATGCCTTCCCACACACAGAGCAATTGAATTGTTCCTTGCCCCCGTGTGCGTGGGGATGTGGAGAGCGTCTTTGCTCCATGTGAGCGTAGTAACAGCAGCGGTGTTATCGAGTCAAAAGTACGCTATCGGTCGCAAGGATGTTTAGCGTCGAGTTTTGGATTTTGTTAACTGCTAAAACAAGAACGACGCTCGCGTCTAACCGAGACGCAAAAAAATCCCGTAAATTTGACGACGGTCACGTTTAAGATTTTATCCGCGAAAATAGATACTTACTTGGAGATTCACGATATATATCGGTGTCTGAAACCCGTCTGAAGATGTCGCCACGAACTCTCCGAAGCAATTGTGCTCGCCAGGCTGCGTTGTCTCGCGGTTGAAGGGCGATCAGCAGAGCGACGAGTCGAGCGTCCAACCTCATCAAGTTCCCTCTCGAAATGGCATTGAGCTCTGCTTCTGAGCCGCCTTATAACTCCCCCCCTAGGATCCAATCCTTTGTCTTTCAGGATATTTGCATTCGATTGTTAATTTTGGAAGGTACAATCCGCATGTAGATTAACATACCGAAGAGTAATGTGCCCATTGTGCTTCATGCATGAATATGTAAGTGCATCTCAGTGTGTAATTGTGCGCTTATTTTGAATAAATGGAAAAACTTTGTCCTCGATTTAATGTGAATGCAGAGAAATTAGCATGTAACTTTAGAAAAGGATGAGAGCGGCCTTCTCGACGAGGGAGTGAAACCAAATAGGTAATATTATTTTACAGCGTTACAATCAGGGGCGGTTTCTTCATTAGGGCGATTGGGCGACGCACCACGAATGTCATTCAACCACTGTCACGCTAGCCGTCACTGCAGCCTCTGGATATAGTCCAATCAGCGTCATGCTACGTTCTGTGGAGTACCGCCTCTTTTGGGGCGATTTTACTCCGGATGAGAATCGCCCCGCGTGGCCCCATAGACTTACATTGAAAGATGTTTTTTTTCGAACGGGGGCGCTCCAATGCATTCTCTATGGCTCCGGGAGGGCAAGCCCCAACGTGCTTACGTCATCATACGTGCTTACGTCATCATACGTAAGCACGTTTCATCCAACAATATAATTTATCGCTACCGAGTGGAATCTTTAATAAAATAAACTTGAGTGGTTTGTTTTAATAGTGAGTATATAAACAAACAAGATGTATTGTAAGAGTCACTTTATTTTTCATTAATATTAAAGAAGTGAAGTTGCCTTTACATGCTTAAGCTGTTAATTTATTAATTGCATGGGTGGACCTTAATCATCCAGACATTTGCCCCCCCTGAGAGATTTTGCAGGAGCCGCCACTGGTTACAATGGATAGGTTGTAGTTCATAGGTTATAATATTATGATTCACTATGATAGAGCTTAAGATGTGAGAGTATACAATATCAGAGTTGATCAAATGCGACGATCAATGGCGTCAATTGTTATCTTCAAGTGCGTCCGTAAATATACTGCTAAAATTTACAGCATTGGGAAGGCTGCCTTGTTGGGGAGATGCAGTTTGGGTAAGGCGCTGTGACCGGGTGATGACACGGATTCTGAAACATTGGAGTTAAACACTCGCTGCTTGGCCCCGTCGACAGCAGCGAAGACTGTCATATACCGCCCCATTTACGAGTTGGCTGTATGATGTGTATAGTTGAAGGTGCTAGGTGTTGTCTTCTTCTAACAGCTACTAACGTGCGTGTGTTGTCTGTTTTTAGGATTTGTCTATTGATGTTGTTCTTTTCATTGCGGCGTTTTTTGTTGAGTTCTGTCACTTGAGTGTTGCAGTTTGTTTAGAATTCGTCACGTGAGCGTGGTGTTTTGCTTGTGGGAATTTCGCTTTGTCACAATTTGTGATTGTTATAAATTGTAAAGATTCATAATCTCATGAGTTAAGAATGGGT
>NC_083850.1:0-188116 GCF_015708825.2 Lethenteron reissneri | reverse complement strand
GTGAGTGAGCGCTGCGCGGAGCTGAGCGCGCGGGTTGCGCGTGTGTACGCAGTGATTCTGTAGTGCTGCGGCTCGCCTCGGGGGAGCGCTGCGCAGAGCGGTGCGAGAGTGGGTGTCGCGTGTGTTCACTCCGTGTGTGATACAGGTGCGCGAGTATAATGTGAGTTGAGTTGGAGTGCGCGGAACGGCGTGTGTGTGGGCGTGCGTTCGCTCCGTGTGGGTTGCAGGCGCGCGATTAGGAAAGGGAAGTATCGTAGTAGAGAGGGCCAGAATACTAATCGGTAATTAACCATGCCCATTACGCGGACCCGCGGTGGAGGGGAATCCTCGGGCGACGGCTCCCACACCATGGGTGAGGAACTTAGCAGCGGTTCGCTTAGCAGCGGGGGGGGGCGATTGATGATGCTAGCCCGGCCGTTAGCATTATCGAGGGAGGGATCTCGGGGGCTAGCGACCCCTACAAATTGGTGTCGGAAGCGGTACGGACCCCCGCGTTACCTCACGCTAAAATAAGACTAATATTTACCGGCCGGGGGGCCCCTTCGTGGAAGGCATTCGCCCGCAATCTCTTAGGGGCCAAGGAAATTAATGGATGGACGGACGCGCAGGCAGTACGTCAACTTAATATGAATCTTGATGGGCGGGCAGCCGATTTTGTAGAAGCGTTACCCGCGAGCGCACAGACACAGCTAGAGGAGCTGATGCGCCGACTCGATCAGCGTTTTGGCACGCGTGACGAGGAGGAAGCAAAATCGGCCTTAGAGGCGCGCCGTCGCCAACCTGGCGAAGATCTACGTGATTACGCCGAGGATGTGCGCGAGTTAACAAAGATCGCACGCCCGGGGTACGCAACTGATGTTATTGAAGAACTGGCCGCCGAGAAAATCCAGCGGTACCTGTCTCGCACGGCGTGGTGGCAGCCAGACATGAGCTGCCCACGTCTTCCCTTTAACGCCCTTGTCGAGCGCGCACGTAAGTGTGAAAGAATTCACAGCGAACGCGCGCAGCTCCGGGGGCTGGGACGAGAGCGCGCCATTGCGAGCCTGCTCTCGGAAGACGAGGAGGAGGAACAGGAGCTCGCGAGGACGGTAAGGGGCCGGGAAAGAGAGCCTCCAGTGTCCCGCGAGACGACCCCGGGGTGGGTAGCCGGGTTACAGGCCGGCATGGGAGATATGATAACTCACGTAGGTGAAAGGGTAACCCAGGTACGCGAGGAAGCAAATAAAAATATGACCCAACTGCAATAAATAGTTTAGCAACGTTCCGTTCCCTAATTCCGAAGTATACTGGAGATCACTTGTACTCTAAAACATGTAAACTGTAACGCTTAAAAGATATCATTAAACATTAAACGAATATTAACTCGTTTTTTATATAATTTATAAGACCGTAAACGGAGGGACAGTATTAGAATATCTATACTCTTTGGTTCTTTCGGTAAAGTCACGTAGGTATAAATAAAACAAAATAAATAACGACGTTTCGGACGCAACACAAGCGCCCAAACGATGTCTGCAGCAGACATCGTGCTGCTCGCAGCAGACATCGCGGATATCGCGATTCTCACCTGAAAACGGGCGCTTGTGTTTCGTCCGAAACGTGATTTACTTTGTTTTATTTCTACCTACGTGACTTTACCGAAAGAACCAACGAGTATTAATTCCTGCAGTCACGAAAGCTTCAAATCAACATTAGAATATCATTAGAAGTATTATAATCGCAATGTGATCGTAATAGAATCACACTGCACATATGTATGCATATTACATACATACTATGGTCGTATGTATGTAATATGTATGTCCGTTGGACATGCGAACCGGGGGTCGGATATGCGAACTGGTGGATTAGGATCGGATTAAAATGATTAGAATTACACTATGGTCGTATTAGAATTACACTGAGCTAGAATGTATGTTATATGTAGATGTACATCGCGAGTCGTAAATGCAAAATGGGAGGTGCGCGGTTTTGATCGCATTAAAATTATTATAATAACAACCTATTAGAATCACGTCCTATTAGAATCACGCTATCGACTGCTGCTGATGTTTCGGTGGCGGCCTCCGATTCGGGCTCAGCTCTTCATTTACTCGCCTGGTTGGTGCCGCAGGACGCAGCGTCTCATCCGACAGGCGTTGCATCAGCTGGGTGATGGCATCCGTGAGTTTGTCAACTTTCTCTTCAAGTTGAGGCCGTCTCCCTCGTGGTCTCCTTCCTCTGCGCGTGCTGTGGGTTGCTCATGGCCGAGGTGGAATTGCATGTTGAATCGGGTGTAGACGTTATTTTAGCAGTATATTTAAGTATAGTATTGTGTTTAGCGAATTAAGTGGTGGCGGATGAAGGAATGCAAGGATCAGCTGAGAGTTGCCTTTAATCAGATTGACGTGAACACCAACCGACCGGCGAATGCGATTTGGGAAGATCTCGCCGGCCAACTGTGCACAGCAGCAACGGAAGCACTGGGGCTAACTAAGCCGGGAAAACACTTCATTGACAAGCAAATATGGTGGTGGAACGAAGAAGTTCAGCTAGCAGTGAAAGAGAAGAAGCGAGCTTTCAAGAAGTGGCGCCAAACGCTCGCAGATCTGGATTACCAACATTACAGAAACTGCAAATCGGCAGCGAAGCGAGTAGTTGCAGCGGTGAAATTAGCTCAATACGACCAACTGTATGTCGAACTGGACACCCCAGAAGGTGCCAATAAGATCTATCGACTGGCAGAGGCGCGCCATCGTTCGACTCAGGATATTGGTCAGGTGAAATGCATAAAGGATGAGAATCACAGCGCTCTCAGAGACCCGCCCGCCATCCTTCAACGCTGGAGCGACTACTTCTCTGGAATCTGCAACCAGGAATTTCCCCACCCACCTATTATTAGTGCTGAACACGTCCTCGGTCCGGTTTCACCTATCACCATCACCGAAGTGGAACAAGCTATCAAGAGAATGAAGAATGGGAAAGCGACTGGCCCGGACGATATCCCTGCTGAGGCCTGGAAGATCCTTGGCAGGCAGGGTGCTGCCCTCCTTACCCAGCTCTTCAGCACCATCACGAGCACCAGTGAGGTCCCAGAAGCCTGGTCGACCAGCACGACGGTTCCAATTTGGAAGGGTAAAGGGGACGTGGCAGAATGCTCGAATTACAGGCCAATCAGGCTCCTGTGTCATGCGATGAAGATCTTTGAGCGAGTTTTGGACACGAGGATTAGAAACATCATCACCCTATCACCCAACCAATGCGGCTTCGTCAAAGGATGTGGCACTACGGACGGCATATTCGCGGCGAGGCTCCTGCTGGAGAGGCACAGAGAGAAGAACAAAGCTGTGCACGTGTCGTTCCTCGACCTTGAAAAGGCATTTGACAGGGTCCCCCACGACCTCATCTGGCACTCGCTTCGATCCCATGGAGTCCCTGAAACCTACGTGCATTGGGTGCAACTCCTATACAAGAACGTCACCAGTGCAGTCAGGTGTGCAGTGGGCATATCACCGCCATTTCCCATCAGCGTTGGAGTGCACCAAGGATCGGCCCTGTCACCACTCCTGTTTATCCTGTGCATGGACACGATCACTGCCGACCTGCACACGCCCCTCCCATGGTCAATTCTCTACGCGGATGACGTCCTCCTCTCAGAACAAGAGAGAGGAGAAGTGGAAAGACAAACGCGCCTGTGGAAGGAACGTTTGGACGAAAACGGGATGAGGTTCAACATCAAAAAGACGGAGTATATGGAGTGTGGCCCCCAAACCGACGGCACCATCAGTATTGACGGAGAAGATCTGAAGAAAGTGACGGACTTTAAGTACCTGGGCTCCACCATCAGCTCAGATGGTAGCATCACGACTGATGTGAGGTCACGAGTCAATGCGGCGTGGATGAAATGGAGGCAAGTCACCGGAGTCCTCTGTGATCGGAAAATGCCGGATAGGCTGAAGGGAAAAATATACAAGACCATCGTCCGACCGGTGGCACTCTATGGATCCGAGTGCTGGCCAGCCACAACTGTACACGAACAAGCTCTCCACACCATGGAGATGAGGATGATCAGATGGAGCCTCGGGCTCACTCGATGGGATTGTGTCAGGAACGAAGACGTTCGGAAGCGACTTGGTGTGGCCCCCATTGCGGACAAGATGCTTGAGGCAAGGCTTCGGTGGTACGGCCATGTGATGCGAAGTGAAGAGTCATCAGTGGCCAAGACTGCCGTGCGTATTGAGCCAGAGGGCCGCCGTCCACGCGGACGTCCGAAGAAGCGATGGATGGATCGAATAAAGGAAGACATGAAGACGGTCAACGCATCCCCTGAAGATGCCCTGGACCGAGCCAAATGGAGAAGACAATGCCGAAAAGCGGACCCTGCGCCACAGCGGGAACAACGCTAGGAGGAAGATTGTGTTTAGAATGCGTCTCGACAAGGAAGGTGACTTGTTGGATCATAGTTTTTCATCAAAGGCGCTATCCCATCACGGGACACCAACATGCTGCGTATATAACAGTAACAGAAGCAACTACAGCAGCTACGAAACCGTTCGATGACAAAGCAGCGACTTCTGCTTCTGCTCCAACTGCCGCCCGGCTGTTTGCACGCCGACTCTGCTCTCGTGGGACCCCACACGTCTATGGAAATAATTGAGATGATCCTAAGCTGAGATATGAGCGACTTAAGTTGACTTTGTTTAAACATAACTTAGTGTAGGTTAGTGCCATCGGTGTTTAGCGAATACTACCGAAAAATTAGCTCGCACTCATTTATGACGTAATTTGTCATAATTTTGGTTGATTAAGGAGAACAAGACACCTGCCATGTCTACGAATTCTTATCACGTACATGTACTTAACTATATAGCTAAAATAACGTCAACACTCGAATAAACTTGCAGGTCTTAGCCCGCTCATATCGTTGCTTCGCAGATGCTCGAGATTGAGTTTCCTGCTGTGGTCCGAATTGTTTACTGTGATAACATTTGGCTGTTCAAAGCAGTCTGCAACCGTGAATTGTGCAGCTTGGAATAATTGAGGACATCACATCCATTTTGTTGGTTCTCGAAAACTGAGGCCAACAATTAGGAGGCAAATTACGAGCGAAAGCGATAGCATTTGCAAAGAATGTCTTAATTAATCGAGAACGAAAGTAAGAAGTTCGAAGGCTGTCAAATACCGCCACATTTACGAGTTGGTTCTTTGGGGCTGTACAAAAACGTTGATTATGAACAATGTGTAGAGTTGAAGGTGCTAGGTGTTTTCTTCTAACAGCCAACAAGTCGCCTGCCTTTTCTAGACGAATTGTTATCTTCAAGTGCGTCCGTAAATAAACTGCCAAAATACACAGCATAGGGAAGGCTGCCTTGTTGTGGAGATGCAGTTTGGGTAAGGCGCTGTGACCGGGTAATGACACGGATTCTGAAACAATGGAGTTAAACACTCGCTGCTTGGCCCCGTCGACAGCAGCGAAGGCTGTCATATACCGCCCCAATTACGAATTGGCTGTATAATGTGTATAGTTGAAGGTGCTAGGTGTTGTCTTCTTCAAACAGCTACTAACGTGCGTGTGTTGTCTGTTTTTACGATTTGTCCAATGATGTTGTTTTTTTTTATTGCGGCGTTTTTTTGTTGAGTTCTGTCACTTGAGTGTTGCAGTTTGTTTAAGAATTCGTCACGTGAGCGTGGTGTTTTGCTTGTGGGAATTTCGCTTTGTCACAATTTGTGATTGTTATAATAATTGTAACGATTCATAATCGCATGAGTTTATAATTGGTTTGTGCGTGTATTTATATAAATGTATTCCGTCTTTTGTTATTCGATGACATCTAGCAGTGAAAATCGTGATTGTAATATGACCATGTTGTAATTGTAATAATTTTTATCGGATCCTTGCACGTACACTATACATATATTTGAACAGTGTTAGATTCTTATACGACCACACTGTGATTCTAATGCTATAATAATACCTTACCTCCGTTTATATGGTTATGAATTAAAACACTAGCTTATAATCGTTTAATGTTTAGTGTTATAGTTTATAGTATTACAGTTTACATGTTATAAAGTACAGTTTATCCCCGACATACTTCGGAATTAGGGACTGGTACGTTGATGAAAGATTAACTACGGGGAACTTTCCCCTCAAGGAACACGTGTTAATCGGGTAGACAGCCAAGATGCTGCCGGTTAAGGGCACACTTGTGTGATGGAGATCCTCCACCTGAAACTTTACTAGGAACATTTTAAAATAAAGAACGGACAAACATTTGTTCAAAATACTTTTTATTCATCTGCAAAAATGTTGACGTTAAAATTCGAACCGAATGTTTATTATGTCCTATGTTCAAACAGTTACAGTACAATGCAAACCATATCCGTTCCAGGAATACCAAAGCGTTAAAGTATAATTCCCATGATTTCCTTATTAGTTCACCACATTTGTTCACTGTGCGTCTATGTTGAAGTCAATGCCATATATCCAACGAACGCGTCATCAATGTACATCCTGAAACAGGCTATCTAAAGTCGATTAATACCAATCAAAAAAAGCTATATACTTGAAAAAAACACCGTTTAAAATGTTGAGTAAAGATGTACCTACAGACGCATTCCAACTTTAGCTCAACAGGAACACTTAACGACTACAATTGAACCCTCTCACAACCAGTGCTCATCACAACACTTCGGCAAGTAATCCCATAACATTACAAACCACCACTGTGCACGTCATTAAACTCACAAAAACTGTAAAACTAAAATGGTCAAAATTATACACAAAAGTACTCGATACGGCTTAATAGGTATGACGTAATATTTTGTCAGTCACCCCGAGCTCTCGGTTTGACCCTCGAGCCACTCCATTACATCCAGCCATCTCTCGGGATCCAACTGCATGGGATCGAAGGTGGAATTATCTTCAGGACTCATTGCAGCACCTTGAATTTCAGCTTTTGATTTCAGTTTCCTATCATTGTGGACCTTCTGATGCTTGTTCATGGTGGATGACCGTGCAAATGCCTTCCCACACACAGAGCACGGGAATGGCTTCTGGCCCGTGTGTGTTTTCTCATGAGCTTGAAGATTTGATGGGTGTGAAAATGTCTTCCCACACACAGAGCACAGGAATGGCTTCTCGCCCGTGTGTGTTTTCTCATGAGCTTGAAGATTTGATGATTGTGCAAATGTCTTCCCACACACAGGGCACAAGAACGGCTTCTCACCGGTGTGTGTTCTCTGGTGAGTTTTAAGAGTTGATGAGTGTGCAAATGTCTTCCCACACACAGGGCACAAGAACGTCTTATCACCCGTGTGTGTTCTCTGATGGTTTTGAAGAGTTGACGAGTGTGCAAATGTCTTCCCACACAAAGGGCACAGGAATGGCTTATCGCCCGTGTGTGTTCTCTGGTGAATCTGAAGATGTGATGGCCGTGAAAACGACTTACCACACACAGAGCAATTGAAGGACTTCTTGCCTCCGTGTGCGTGGGGCTGTGGAGAGCGTCTCTGCTCCATGTGAGCGTAGTAACAGCAGCGGTGTTATTGAGTCAAAAGTACGCTATCGGCCGCAAGGATGTTTAGCGTTGAGTTTTGGATTTTGTTAACTGCTAAAGCAAGAACGACACTCTAACCGAGACGCAAAAAAATCCCGCTAATTTGACGACGAAAACGTTTAAGAGTTTATCCCCGAAAATAGACACTTACTTGGAGATTCACGGTATATATCGGTGTCTGAAACCCGTCTGAAGATGTCGCCACGGACTCTACTGACGCAAAGTCGCCTAACTGTCGACACAGCAATTGTGCTCGCCAGGCTGCGTTGTCTCGCGGTTGAAGGGCGATCAGCAGAGCGACGAGTCAAGCGTCCAACCTCATCAAGTTCCCTCTCGAAATGGCATTGAGCTCTGCTTCTGAGCCGCCTTATAACTCCCCTCCCCCTAGGATCCAATCCTTTGTCTTTCAGGATATTTGCATTCGATTGTTAATTTTGGAAGGTACAATCCGCATGTCTATTAACATACCGAAGGGTAATGTGCCCTTTGTGCTTCATGCATGTGTAAAGTAGTAACTCGGCAGGAGACGACTTCACGGGTAGCACACTCTTTATTTTCGCCAACTTGTAGTTACACGGATGACTAACACCCTACTTCGTTACACGGGTGACCAACACCCACTTAGCTACACGGGTGACGGACACCCACTCAGCTACAACTTCGTTACACGGGTGACCAACACCCACTTAGCTACACGGGTGACCAACACCCACTCAGCTACACGGGTGACCAACACCCACTCAGCTACACGGGTGACTAACACCCACTCAGCTACACGGGTGACCAACACCCACTCAGCTACACGGGTGACTAACACCCACTCAGCTACCCGGGTGACCAACACCCACTCAGCTGTACTGACACGGGCTCTTACGCCCCGTAGCCTTCCGGGACACACCCAGCCGGGGTGCCCGTCTCGGCTCTGGGTACCACCGTCCCGACCCACACGGGCGTCGGACTACGGTCCCCCCAGTCTCGGCTCCGAGCCACACAGGGCCCCGGTCCCCACAAGGACGGCGGGACTAGGGGTCTCGGGCCCCTACCTCCTCCACCCCGTCTTCGGTCTTCAACTGGTTAACACTGACCCCGAGTGCTCTCGCGCGTCCCCCTTTATACCCCTCCTGCGGACGTCGCTGAGAGTACCCACTTATCTGACCAATCACTGCGCACTCGCTACGATCCTCTTTTCCCAGCTTGTGTGAGCGCGCCTCACCACCGGCGCGCGCGTCCATGCCACGCCCACATCGCGTGCCCAACCCCGCGCCCCGTGATCCATCACTGCCGGCGCACGTCAATACCACCACTACACATGCATATGTAGGTGCATCTCAGTGTGTAATTATGCGCTTATTTTGAATAAATGGAAAAACACGTTCCCCATGCCCTCCATTGTCCTCGATTTAAAGTGAATGCAGCCCCGTGGCGTTGCCAAAAACCGCCGAGCTTCGGGAGTGAGCACGTACAGAAGCGTAGTGAGCACACTTGCAATACAATCACTCTAACATCAGTTACCAAAATCCGATCTGGTACATGGTCTCCGCTTGGTCTGGTTTGTATCCGTCATCACTCCGGAGACAAACAGCGAGGCATGGTTTGGCCAGCCACCACCTCGTTTGCCAAAGCGACTTTAATAGCTGCTCTCACACAATACTATCACCAATGGTGGTTTACAGTCTACGCTGTTAAGCGGACAATCAGTCTTTTTGGGCAAGGCGCATGGGAAAATACACACCTCTGTTATCCCATAAACATAATACACAGCATCGGTAAGGCTGCCTTGTTGGGGAGATGTAGCTTGGGTAAGTTGCTGTCACTGGAGTTAGGCGATGTGACTGGGTTATCACACGGATTCCGAAAAGCAGCTTAGACGATACGATCCACTGCGCTCCATCTCCCCACATGAACGACGACATTCTGAGCTTTAAAAAAGTGGAATATATATTTTAAATACGTTTTTTTAAATAATGTGTATTGTATCTATGTTACAATGTGTGATTGTTATATTCTTTATTTGCGTATACTGTATATACTTATATGGCTATTCGATTCCATTGATACGACACATTCATCCAACAGTGGAAAGTGTGATTCTAATACGAGTGGGATTCGAATAATTGTAATTCGATTCTAATCCTGCATATCCTACCCCCGGTTGTCATATTAACTTACCATACGTACAACCACAGTGTGATTCTAATTAGCTCAGTGCGATTCTAATGATTAGTATGCGATTATAATCCCATACCTCCAATTATGTGGTTCTGCGCTATAACAGTTAATCGTATTTTAAAGCGTTACAATGGATAGGTTGTAGTTCATAGGTTATAATATTATATTTCACTATGTTAGAGTTTAACATGTGAGAGTCTACAATGTCAGAGTTGATCAAGAGCGTCAATCTTGATCGACGCAGAAGCAAATGCAGCAGCAGCAACATCACATTTCGAGGGCGACGCAGCTACTTTTGATTCTGCTGCTTCCGCTGCTCAGATATTTGTTGCCAGGCCCTGCTCTCGCGGGACCCCACACGTCTTTGGAAATGATTGAGATGAAGATGTCTGAGCTGATAATTAAATTAATAAAGAGTACTTTGTTTGTGTGCATAGGTCTGTGTCATCGGGGATCAGCGAACACTGCTCATGAATGAACTCGCACACCTTTATGACCGACATTGTACTAATTTTGGTTGATCGAGTAGAACAAGTCACATGACATGTCCAGACGAATTTTTATCAACAACAGTGTCCTCAAATATGATGCTAAAATAAATGTTAACACTGGATTAAACGTGCACCTCTTAACCCCTCCCTCGCATTTACGACTAACGATTTGCATTTGCACATAACATACATGCAAGCACAGTAAAATGCTAATACGACCATATTGTTAATCTAAAATTTGAATGCGATTTTTGCCCTGTACCCCCCACAGTTCACATAACCGACCCCCGGTTCGATTGATCAGATACTTTACATACATATGTGTGGAGTGCGATTGTAATACTTCTAATGATATTTAAATACCGTACCTCCGTTTATGGTGCTATAAATAATAAAACCAGTTGATATTTTTTTTTGTCGTTTAATGTTTAGTGTTATTGTTTATAGTGTTATCAATTTACATGTTTTTAAGTCCAGGCGATTCCCGGTATACTTCGGTATTCTGGACCTGAACGTTGCGAAACGATTCATAACGAGGAACTTTCCCCACCAGAGCGCAATCCGCGAATGAAAAGAACTCGGGGCGGCGGGAGCACGTGCTTCAATGGGCAGTGGGGGACAGGGCATGGTTGTATTGCCTACAGGTGCCACCGGGAAAATCCCCCAAGTTGCTCCGCACATGGCGGGGACAGGTAGAGGTCATAGAGGTGGGTGATGTAAAGACAATGCGTCAACTAAGGGACAAGTGGTGACAACAAGATAGAGAGAGATCGAGAAGGGAAGGCGAGACCAAGTATGGGCGGAGGTTCACGCCGAGAATGAGAGAGGGGGAGGAACGAGGTTTGGGGCTGTGTTGGCTGGTTGCTGTCTCGTCGTCGTCGTTGCTATATCGTGACGCCTGGGGTCTAAAACCGCGTTAAAGGCCCATGGTGGAATCTTGTGCCTTTCGGGGCGTCAAGGGTTCGCACCACAGCCTTGAAGGGTTAGGCAGGTCCCTGGCTTCTTTTGAGAAACATGACTGGGCTCCTGGCACCGATTCCTCGCACGTGGGAGATCCTTGAAGCACCCCGGGCGTCAGGGGCTAGGAAACTGTGAGCGGCACAACACATTTCATTTGGAGTACGGTTTCCGTTGCCGAGAGCCCCACCACGTCGGACACACCAGACTTGGGCTGTACGGGACATGGGGATGAGCTGTCTGGGTGGGGACGGACATAAGTCTTGAGGCGGGATGGGTGGAAGAACCAACGGCGACGCCCTATCTACATTTTGCACACTTAGGCCGTTTCACCTCTATGACTTCAGCTGTATCACTATAAACGATACCACTCAACATTAAATGACTATAGACTGGTTTCCTAATTCATTACACCATAAACTGAGGTACGGTATTCAAATCTCATTAGAAGTATTATAATCGTACTCTGCTCATATGTATGTAAAGCGAACGTTCCATTAAACCGGGGGTTGGATATGCGAACTGTTGGGGGTGCAGGGTTAGAATCGAATTTAAATTCCTAGAATAACAATATTGTCGTATTAGCATTTTAGAATTTAAATTCCTAGAATAACAATATTAAATTCCTAGAATAACAATATTGTCGTATTAGCATTTTACTGTGCTTGACTGCATGTTACGTGTAAAATGCAAATTGTTAGTCGTAAATGCGAGGCAGCGGTTAAGAGGTGCAGGTTTAATCCAGTGTTAATGTTTATTTTAGCATCATATTTAAGGACAATATTGGTAATAAAAATTATTCTGGACATGGCACGTGCCTTGTTCGTCTCGATCAACCAAAATTAGTAGAATGTCGGTCATAAAGGAGTGCGAGTTCATTCATGAGTAGTATTCGCTAAGCCCCCAGACACTAACCTACACACAGTTATGGTTAAACAAAGTAACGTTTAGTCACTTAATTCTCAGCTCAGACATGATCGCAATCATTTCCAAAGACGTGTGGGGTCCCGCGAGAGCAGGTCCTGTCTACAAATAGTCGAGCAGCAGAAACAGCAGAATCGGAAGTAGTTGCGTCGCCCTCAAAATGTGTTGTTGCTGCTGCTGTTGTCGCTGCTGTTATTGGTGCTGATTTAGTTACTTCTGTTGCTGTTATGTGTCTGGTGGTTGCTCATTTACTCATCACCACCCATAATCATCAACACAAATCATCAGTATCAACACCCATTATCATCATTATCACTATCAACTCACAATCACCAACCATCGTCTCCACCACCACCACCCAACCATCACAACCAACATTCATCATAACCATCACCAATCATCCATAATCACAACAACCCATCATCATCACCACCCATAACCATCACCACCCATCATCATAAACTCCCCAATCATTACCACCACCCATCATCATCATTACCACCCATCATAATCACTACACATTATCATCACCACCATCCATTATCAAGAAACATCATCATCACCACCCATCATAAATTAACAAACACACAGAGCTACAAACATAGATATGTAACCTTACACAGACATCGATAACAGACACACACAAATAAACAATCTCATTAACAACTTAATTATAAAAAGCCCTAATTACCACTGCCAGGATAGGTGCACACAGACAAATCCTTTACACAATAATAATTTACATGGAACTCAAATTCACACTTAGTACAACCACCTCACTCACTTAAATATAACTACAGATCAATAACTATACTACAAACCTGAATTTAAAAGTAAATAAACCAATGTTATGGTGTTTAAACGCTTGAAATGTAATTAATGAAATGCAAGTTAATAATTCCAATTAAACAAAAAATAACTAAGAACAAATATGAAGCCTGAGGCCTAGGTATATGCCAGGCCTGATGGCCAGGCATCGCTTCAGTCCTCGCCGCAGTAACGGCGACATCAAAGACAGCACAAAGCGAGGGGGCAAATGTTTAATGTCGAACCGAGGGCTCTGCTGTTTCCGGTGACGCAACCACCCGCACTGCACCACGTGGTGCGCCCGCCAAGCGCGTGGGGGCGGAGCCTCGCTGTAGTGACGTCACCTCTGTTACGTCATAGCCACGCCTCCACCCGCAGTCGAGAGGAATGCGCACGAGTGAGCAGCAGCAGAAGCCTTTGCAGAGCGAATCGTCAACGAGGTGAGCGTCCCTATGGGAACCTCATTTGCCAGTAAAAATATGATAATCGTTTTTTACCCTTCTATCTGGCAACAAAACTGACACCTTTTTACAGTGCGCCTTTTGGCGTCAACAGGTCCAACCCATGTGAGACTAGGCTCTAAGGAAAGCTGTCTCGGGTGTGGACCAATCAACTTCAAGGACAGTGCACATTATCAGAGTTATGTTCTTTTGTTTGTATTATGACTGCAGGTATTGCGGTCTATGCAAACATGACTCCTTGTAAAAAGGTGTCAGTTTTGTTGCCAGATAGAAGGGTAAAAAAAACAATTATCGTGAGCGTCCCTGTTGACGATGTGTGTTGTTTATTTTTATTGCACGTTTTGACTACAAACTAAAGCTTCATTATTTTTGTGTATGTTGCTATTTGGATTTTCTGCAACCAAATTAGGACTATTAGTTAGATTACTTGGCATGCTCTGATATGTTGCTGTTACTGTCATTGTTTAGACCCAAAGCAAGTTAACATTTAAAACGTTCATAACTAACCTGTTTAAATCTCATATAATATGATTAACATGTCTATAATGATTGTGTTCTGATTGCCTGCATAATTGTGCCCTGCATTACATGTATTGAATGTTATCCAACACGGGGGAGGAGTCTACCTTTTAGTTCAGACCCGAGCTGCTGCCATAGATGTCTCCTATCTGTGATGTCACAGCCACATGGGCGGTACCTCTGACATCACGTGACCTACGACGTCATTCTCGGGTTATAACAAATGATTTAAGTATGGTCATTTGACCCCAATGACCTACAAGACATAGGGGGGCCTTTATCAAGCAGTCGATTAATACGAATGGGCTGTGCATCAACATGCTTGTCTGGATTAGAGGTTAAACATCACGGTTATGTCTGGCGATTATGTTTAATACAATAGGCAGTTGGAATAAACATGTTCGCGTGGGTGGATGAGTGAGTGATCTGACGCACGTGTGAGTGGGCAAACAAGCGAGTGAGTGGACTTGTAAAACAAACGGCACGAAAGTGATTTGATTAGTACAGCGAGTGGTCAAATATGTAATAATTAAGAGGATGAGTGATTCAAAAGGTTGTTGAATCTGAGCGTTTTTACAACCTCCCCAGGCCCTCCAACATCAAACAGAAACTACTCCTTCCCAACAACATGGACAGACAACGCAAGTGGGCTGACATCTTGGAGGACTATGATGGTAAGTCCCAGTTACCTGCATCACGTGGCTTTTATGCAGAGGAGGCAGCTCCCTGATTAATTATTTTTCTTGGTGGTGATGGGAAGAGGTAAACGGTCAAGTGTGGCAGACAGCATGGATTTAGAACTGCGTTTCAGCCATATTGGTTTAAATTGGGGTCTCAACTTTATGAAATTGATCTCAACATGCTTACAAAAATATGACTTGTAATGTTTTACTGCCATGTGATTAATATTTCTCAACAGCAGGTCATGTTATGTGTTAAGAGGTAATTGCAGGGATCTCAGAATTAGTTCCGTGAATCTCCACGTGCTTCGTTCTCTAATACATTACTCGTCCTTTGAATTAATTTTGTTTTCCGTAGCCCGGGAGTCATGGCGCCAGTCGACCACGTGGGGGGACATTATGGATGAAGTGGACCCTTTCCCAGGCCAAAGCTATGAAAATCGTTCCCCAAAGGTGTGTATGGGGTCTATGGGAGTCAAACACCACATTCTCTCCACACTCCCACACCATTGCACCAAAACATCGCTACACCTCACATCACCGCACCATCTCTTCACGTCACCTTTCTCATCACACCACACCACCACCAACTCGATACAATATACTCTTAAGTTTTTTCGGTAAAGTCACATACGTGAGTATGAATCCTTGCTGTCACGAAAGCTTCAATTCGAGAATCAATACAATATCATAGAGCCTCATAAAGCGTCAATACCATCACAAGGCACCGTCTCTCCAGAACATTCCACAATTTCACCTCTCCGTATCACAACACCATCTCCCAACACCATCACTCCATCCCTCCATCATCACGTCATGCCATATCCCACTCGTGCAGGCAAATGAAGTCGCCATTCATTACCAATGAAGACGGAATGATATCAGGCAATCTCATGAATTATGTCTGTGAGCTGATTGGAAGTTGCCATTCCAGCTGCCCATTATGGGTGCTGCAATAAAATGTGTCCAGATTATGGGCATCCAGATCTTTACAATAGAACATTCTGTGGAAGCTATTGCCCGTGATGATTGTTGCCATCAATCGCCATGAAATCGTTTTAGACTATCACTGCATTAAGTGCGTGTATTGAATTTGTGAGAATATGAGGATGTAACATGTATTTTGATAACATTAGGTGATGGTGTATATTCGTACGTTTGCTAGCATGTTTGCATGAGTTAATGTGCATTATTGCATCCGTACATAGATGTGCCAGTATGCATTTTTGTTTGTCTATGTGCCCGTCCATGTTTGTGTGCCTGCGAAAATAGATTTTGTCCTAAGTGTGTATGTCTGAATGGTCATGTGCTTATCTTCGCGTGAACAGAGGAGCATTGGGGAGGTGAAGAACTTCAGCGGAGTGAAGCGTCTCCAGGAGGACAAGCGCCTTGCGAAGGAGAAATGCCCAATGGAAGAGAAGCGCCCCATGGAGGTGAAGCACCTCGCCAAGGTGAAGCACCAAACGGAGCAGAAGTGCCTTCGAAATAATATCCTCAAAGACGTGAAACGGGTCATGGAAAAGCGCCTCCTTGAAGAAACGCGGGTCATGGAGGAGAAGCGCCTTCGCGAGGTGAAGCGTCTCAAGGAGAAGCATCTGGAGGAAGAGAAGCGCCTCATAGATGTGAAGCGGGTCAAGGAAGAGAAGCGCCTCATGGAGGAGAAGCGGGTGGAAGAAGAGAAGCGCCTTGTCGAGGAGCAGCGCCTCATTGAGGTGCAGCGGGTCGAGGAAGAGAAGCACCTCATGGAGGAGAATCGCCTCTTTGAGGTGAAGCGTCTCATAGAGCTGAAGCGTCTCGAGAAGAAGAAGAAGCGTCTTGAGGAGAGGCGCTTTCGCAAGGTGAAGCTCCTCGAGGAGAAACGTCTCATTCAGGAGAAGCGCCTCGTTGAGGTGAAGCGTCAAGAGGAGGAGGAGCACTTGATGGAGGAGAAGCGTCTTGTGGAGCAAAAGCGCCTCGAGGAAGAGCAGCGCCTCGCCAAGATCGAGCGACAATGGCTCCAGACCGCTACCACCAGCAGCAGCACCACTACTACTGACACCACCTCCACCACCGCCGCCATCGCCGCCGCCACCGCCGCCACCACCACCACCGCCGCCACGTCCTCCAATCCTGTGTGGGGCCCAATAGCTCCGAGCTTTGGAGAAGAGGGCTTCCAAGAAGATAAAGCAAACTCCAGAGTCGCTGAGCCACGGTAAAGCACTCTGCGTGTGCGCCCTGTGTGTTTATTTTTGTTATTTATTGCCATGCTTCTCACGCAGCATCAGCCTTACTCGGTCTCAAGACTTTTTTTCAGGAGGATCCTGCCAAGTTTGCTCGCATTTTTCAAGAAAGTTGCTACTGTTTGCGATCCAAGTTGAACAATTTGCATTGCTTGTGTGGGTTCAGTAACAGGGAGAAAGCTGTAGAACCTTCCCATAACAGCTGGCTGCACAATCCACACGGAGAATGTGGCCAAACGTGGAAATCAAACCCAGGTCAATGTTGCTGTGATGCACAGGTGCTCAAGCCCTGTCGCGCTCTCAAAATTCACAGACACTGCAAACCCCACGTGTACATTCTACTATACTGTGGACAGATTTATTTTTCATAACTGGTTTCTTGGTTAGACCACATAACAAAGTGGGCATATCTTCACCATGTAACCCTCCATCCACCATGAGATTTTCGCTGTCTATCGCCTGTTTCCAGGCCAGCTGTCAATTCGCCTTGTAATGCACAGCGACAGCTACCACTGAGAGGGGTGTCCAATTTAAAACGCGATGAGATGAGAGATGCGAGAGGCTCATCGCATGCAATGCACTCTGAGATGTCTTCGACGTCAAGGGAGGTGGCTCTCTCGACCACAAATCACTGACGGACACTTTTTTTAAATCGTGGATGTGTTGAAGCGACCAAATTTTCGTGCACTCATTCTTCACCATTACAGTTCAGATCTTGCTTCCCGCCCTGGCTATTATTGCTGCTGCATTGACCACACAGATCCATACCCATTCCGTCACAGTGGACGTTCAGGATCTCTATCGATGCCATTTGAAATGCTTAGGACATTATGTGCAAGGGGTCAATTAGAATATACATATAGAATATGTTCAATCTAAATTTGAAGTTTTAGTGACTACAGGGATCCATATTCTTTGGTTATATCGGTAAATTCACGTAGGTATGAAATAAAATAAATTAAATTAAATCACGACGTTTCGATGGCCATGTCGTTATTGCAAGAACGTTTCTTGCTGTGGTTTCCCACCTGATGATGATTGCTTGTGTTGCAATCGAAACGTTGTGATGTAACTTATTTTATTTTATACCTACATGACTTTACCGAAAGAACCAAAAAAAATGTCACTTCAAATTATTCAGCTAAATTTGCACAGCAACGCCACCCACTACTGTGAAACTACAGCAGTCTGTGTGAGACACAGCTGCACCTATCTCAAGGATAGCCTGGCGCCATGAGAATGACAGCACCAATACTAAGCACACTCACTGGCCATGTCGTTATTGCTGTTTCTATTCAGCTCGAATTAATCCGCCACACATTCCACCCACGGACGATGGGGAGATGGCGATGTCTGCCGTAGCAGCAAGGTGGAACGGTGTCGTGTTTGACAGACAACCATCAGTTTTACCATGTCTAGTGGTGGTCTCCCTGTTACAGGTTGAGTCACAAACCGCACCTCTCCATAACAAAGGCTCAGCCTTTGATATGCAGTCTATTCTTAGTCTTAAGCCTCACCTTACCATATTAATAAAAGTATGCGGCCCTTGCCCCACCGCCTTCTCCAACCAGTATATAAACGGAGTGGTAGCTTCTGAAATCTCTCATTTACTTGATACAGCTGTCGTGGCTGTGATGGTACCACCTGAAGACGGAAGCTTGTGTTGCCTCCGAAACGTCGTGATTTTAATTTTTTATTTTATTTTTTAATGTTTTTTACCTACGTGACTTTACCGAAAAAAACCTAAGAACACGAATCATTGCAGTCACGAAAGCTTCAAATCTAGAACGGTGTCGTGTTGTCTCTTCACAGATCTGAGCCAGCTCAGCCCTCCTCCTCACTCGTCCAGGCCTTTGAAGTGAAGACAGAGGTTGTGGAGAAGGAGACGAAGGAAGAGGTGAAGGAGATGGAGGATGAAGTAGAGACGGAGGAAGAGAAGGCAAAGGAGGACGAGATTGTGATGGTGACAATGGAGGAGAACACGGAGGGAGAGGAGAAAGACAATACGGAGATGGAGGACAAGGAGACAACAAAGGATGAACAGATGGTCGTGGTGGAGGACATGGAGACGACGGACAAAGGGGAAACAATGGTGGTGGAGGAGGAAGAGAAGACGGTGGTGGAGATGGTGGTGCCGGAAGTTGAGGAGCAGATGAAGGAGGAAGAGATGGTGCTAGCGGAGGAGAAGAAGATAGAGAAGATGGAGGTGGCGCAGGAAGAAGAGGAGGTAGAGGAGAAGATGGTAGTGGAGGATGAAGAAGAGGGGATGGAGGAGGATGAGACGGAGGAAAAAACGGAAGAGGTGCAGGTGGAGATGCACGAAAAGAAGAGGAAGCGAGGGGGCCTCGCTCGCGTGGCGAGAGCGATCGCCTCACTCCTCCGCCGCGTGCTGCTTTGTGGTGGCAGGTCCACCGCCCAGTAGGGGTGGTGGCGGTGGTCGTGCATCGGTGCCAACCGTGACCACTATCACCACACTACCCGCCCACCCCGTAATACTCGCTACACACACCACACGGGTCCCCAGAGAGACGGTGCAACGTTCAGGTCCAGAATACCGAAGTATACCGGGAATCACCTGTACTTAAAACACGTAAATTGATAACACTATAAACAATAACACTAAACATTAAACGACAAAAAAAGCTACCAACTGGTTTTATAATTTATACCACCATAAACGGAGGTACGGTATTTTAATTTCATTAGAAGTATTATAATGGAACTCTACACATGTTTGTTAATTGTCCGTTCAATCGAACCGACGGTCGGATATGTGAACTGTGGGGGTCGAGGGTAAGAATGGCATTCAAATTTTATAATGACAATTTGGTCGTTTTAGCAAATTACTGTACTTGAATGTATGTTATGTGCAAATGCAAATTGTTAGTCGTAAATGCGAGGGAGGGGTTAAGAGGTGCACGTTGTTGATAAGAATTCGTCTGGACATGTTATGTGCCTTGTTCTACTCGATCAACCAAAATTAGTACAATGTCGGTCATACAGGAGTGTGATTTCATTCATGAGTAGTATTCACAGAGCCCCGATGACACTAACCTACCTAAAGTTATGGTTAAAAAAGTAATCTTGAGTGACTTAATTCTGAGCTCAAACATGATCATCGCAATCATTTCCAAAGACGTGTGGGGTCCTGCGAGAGCAGGTCCCGACTACAAACAGCTGGGCAGCAGAATCGGAAGTAGCTGCGTTGCCCTCGAAATGTGATGTTGCTGCTGTTGTTGCTGCTGTAGTTGCTTCTGTTGCTGTAATAATCGCAGAGAGGTGGTGTTCCGTGATGGGATGACGCCTTTGATTAAAGCCTCTGTTCAAACTCACCCGATTGACGCCCTTGATCGTCGCATTTTATCAACTCTGATATTGTAGACTCTCACATGTTAAGCTCTATCATAGTGAAACATAATATTATAACCTATGAACTACAACCTATCCATTGTAACGCTGTAAAAGAATATTACCTATTGGGTTTCACTCCCTCGTCGAGAAGGCCGCTCTCTTCCTTTTCTAAAGTTACATGCTAATTTCTCTGGATTCACTTTAAATCGAGGACAAAGTTTTTCCATTTATTCAAAATAAGCGCACAATTACACACTGAGATGCACTTACATATTCATGCATGAAGCACAAAGGGCACATTACCCTTCGGTATGTTAATAGACATGCGGATTGTACCTTCCAAAATTAACAATCGAATGCAAATATCCTGAAAGACAAAGGATTGGATCCTAGGGGGGGAGTTATAAGGCGGCTCAGAAGCAGAGCTCAATGCCATTTCGAGAGGGAACTTGATGAGGTTGGACGCTCGACTCGTAGCTCTGCTGATCGCCCTTCAACCACGAGACAACGCAGCCTGGCGAGCACAATTGCTGTGTCGACAGTTAGGCGACTTTGCGTCGGGAGAGTTCGTGGCGACATCTTCAGACGGGTTCCAGACATCGATATACCGTGAATCTCCAAGTAAGTGTCTATTTTCGCGGAACGTGTTCGTCGTCAAATTAGCGGGATTTTTTGCGTCTCGGTTAGACGCGAGTGTCGTTCTTGTTTTAGCAGTTAACAAAATCCAAAACTCAACGCTAAACATCCTTGCGGCCGATAGCGTACTTTTGACTCGATAACACCGCTGCTGTTGCTACGCTCACATGGAGCAGAGACGCTCTCCACAGCCCCACGCACACGGAGGCAAGAAGCCATTCAATTGCTCTGTGTGTGAGAAGTCCTTTTCACGGCCATCACATCTTAAGAGACACCAGAGAACACACACGGGCGAGAAGCCGTTCCTGTGCTCTGTGTGCGGGAAGACATTTGCACACTCATCACATCTTCAGAGTCACCAGAGAACACACACGGGCGAGAAGCCATTCCTGTGCTCTCTGTGTGGAAAGGCATTTGCACAGTCATCAAAACGGAAGAGGCATCAGAAGGTCCACGATGATAGGAAGTTGAAATCAAAAGGTGTAATTCAAGGTGCTGCAATGATTCCTGTAGATAATTCCACCTTCGATCCCATGCAGTTGGATCCCGAGAGATGGCTGGATGTAATGGAGTGGCTCGAGGATCAACCCGAGAGCTAGCGGTGACTGAAATATAATGTTGCATGCGGTTATACCTATTAAGCTGTCTTGAGTACTTTTGTGTGTAATTCTGACTCTTTAGTTTTACAGTTCGTTTGAGCAGGGGCGGTTTCTTCATTTGGGCGATTGGGCGACGCACCACCAATGTCATTCAACCACAGAGTCACGCTAGCCGTCACTGTCAGCCTCTGGATATAGTCCAATCAGCGTCATGTCACGTTCTGTGGAGTACCGCCTCTTTTTGGGCGATTTCACTCCGGCTGAGAATCGCCCCGAGTGGCCCCATAGACTTACATTCAAAGATGTTTTTTTTCGAACGGGGGCGCTCCAATGCATTTTCTATGGCTCCGGGAGGGCAAGCCCTAACGTGCTTACGTCATCATACGTGCTTACGTCATCATACGTAAGCACGTTTCATCCAACAATATAATTTATCGCTACCTAGTGGAATCTTTAATAAAATAAACTTGAGTGGTTTGTTTTAATAGTGAGTATATAAACAAACAAGATGTATTGTAAGAGTCACTTTATTTTTCATTAATATTAAAGAAGTGAAGTTGCCTTTACATGCTTAAGCTGTTACTTTATTCATTGCATGGGTGGACCTTATCCTTATCAATCATCCAGACATTTGCCCCCCCTGAGAGATTTTGCAGGAGCCGCCACTGGTTATGACGGATACAAACCAGACCAAGCGGAGACCATGTACCAGATCGGATTTTGGTTACTGATGTTAGAGTGATTCTATTGCAAGTGTGGTCACTACGCGACTGAATGTGCTCACTCCCGAAGCTCGGCGATTTTTGGCAACGCCACGGGGCTGCATTCACTTTAAATCGAGGACAATGGAGGGCATGGGCAACGTGTTTTTCCATTTATTAAAAATAAGCGCATAATTACACACTGAGATGCACTTACATATTCATGCATGAAGCACAATGGGCACATTACCCTTCGGTATGTTAATAGACATGCAGATTGTGCATTCCAAAATTAACTTTCGAATGCAAATATCCTGAAAGACAAAGGATTGGATCCTAGGGGGGGAGTTATAAGGCGGCTCAGAAGCAAAGCTCAATGCCATTTCGAGAGGGAACTTGATGAGGTTGGACGCTCGAATCGTCGCTCTGCTGATCGCCCTTCAACCGCGAGACAACGCAGCCTAGCGAGCACAATTGCTGTGTCGACATTTAGGCGACTTTGCGTCGGGAGAGTTCGTGGCGACATCTTCAGACGGGTTCTAGACATCGATATACCGTGAATCTCCAAGTAAGTGTCTATTTTCGCGGATAAACTCTTAAACGTGTTCGTCGTCAAATTAGCGGGATTTGTTTGCGTCTCGGTTAGACGCGAGTGTCGTTCTTGTTTAAGCAGTTAAAAAAATCCAAAACTCAACGCTAAACATCCTTGTGGCCGATAGCGTACTTTTGACTCGGTAACACCGCTGCTGTTACGACGCTCACATGGAGAAGAAACGCTCTCCACAGCCCCACGTACACGGAGGCAAGAAGCCATTCAATTGCTCTGTGTGTGGGAAGTCCTTTTCATGGCAATCACATCTTCAGAGACACCAGAGAACACACACGGGCGAGAAGCCGTTTCTGTGTTCTGTGTGTGGGAAGGCATTTGCAAACTCATCGCATCTTCAGAGTCACCAGAGAACGCACACGGGTGAGAAGCCATTCCTGTGCTCTGTGTGTGGGAAGACATTTGCTAAGTCATCACATCTTCAGATTCATCAGAGAGCACACACGGGCGAGAAGCCGTTCCTGTGCTCTGTGTGTGGGAAGACATTTGCACAGTCATCACATCTTCAGAGTCATCAGAGTACACACACGGGTGAAAAGCCATTCCTGTGCCCTGTGTGTGGTAAGGCATTTGCACACTCGTCAACTCTTCAAGACCATCAGAGAATACACACGGGAGAGAAGCCATTCCTGTGCCCTGTGTGTGGGAAGGCATTTGTACAGTCATCACATCTTCAGAGTCATCAGAGAACACACACGGGCGAGAAGCCATTCCTGTGCTCTGTGTGTGGGGAGGCCTTTACACACTCATCAACCAGGAACAGGCATCAGAAGGTCCACAATGATAGGAAACTGAAATCAAAAGCTGAAATTCAAGGTGCTGCAATGAGTCCTGAAGAAGTTTCCACCTTCGATCCCATGCAGTTGGATCCCGAGAGATGGCTGGATGTAATGGAGTGGCTCGAGAGTCAACCAGAGAGCTCGGGGTGACTGAAAAAATATTATGTCATGTTGTTATACCTATTAAGCCATATCGAGTACTTTTGTGTGTCATTTTGACCATTTTAGTTTTACAGTTTTTGTGAGAGCTTAATGACGTGCCGGGTGGTCGTTTGTAATGTTATCGGATTACTTGCCGAAGTGGTGTGATGAGCACTGGTTGTGAGAGGGTTCAATTGTAGTCGTTAAGTGTTCCTGTTGAGCTAAAGTTGGAATGCGTCTGGAGATATATCTTTACTCAACATTTTAAAGTTTTTTTCAAGTATATAGCTTTTTTTGGTTGGTATTAATCGACTTTAGATATACGATTTAAGGATGTACATTGATGACGCGTTCGTTGGATATATGGCCTTGACTTCAACATAGACGCACAGTGAACCAATGTGGTGAACTAATAAGGAAATCATGGGGAATGATACTTTAACGCTTTGGTATTCCTGGAACGGAAATGGTTTGCATTGTACTGGAAATGTGTGAACATAGGACATAAGAAATATTCCCTTCGAGTTTTGACGTAAAAATGATTGCAGATGAATAAAAACGTATTTTTAACAAATGTTTGTCCGTTCTTTATTTTATAATGTTCCTAGCAAAAACATGTTAAGCGAGTTTCAGGTGGAGGATCTCCGTCACACAAGTGTGCCCTTAACCGGCAGCATCTTGGCTGTCTACCCGATTAACACGTGTTCCTTGAGGGGAAAGGTCCCCGTAGTTAATCGTTTCTCAACGTACCAGTCCTTAATCCCGAAGTGTGCCGGGTATAAACTGTACTATATAACATGTAAACTGTAACACTATAAACGATAATACTAAACATAAAACGACTATAACTAGTGTTTTAATTTAGAACGATATAAACGGAGGTAAGGTATTAGAATCTCATCATAAGCAGTAGAATCACAGTGTGGTCTTATTAGAATAGCACTTTGCTCATATGTATGTATAGTCACGTGCAAGGATCGGATTAAAATCATTACAATTACACTACGGTCGTTATAGAATCACGATTTTCACTGCTGGATGAATGTTCCATCTCAATTGTATCGAAGAGCAATAGACAGTTTTATATTAATAAATAAACGCACAAACACATTATAAGCTCATGAGCTTATGAATCGTTACAATTATTTAAACAATCACAAATTGTAACAAAGCGAAATTCCCACTAAGCAAAACATCACGCTCACGTGGAGAAGTCTTTAACAAACTGCAACACTAAAGTGACAGAACTCAACAAGAAATGCGCACGACAAAGCGAACAACAACAATGGACAAATCCTAAAAACAGACCACACGCACGTTAGTAGCTGTTAGAAGACAACACCTAGCACCTTCAACTTTACACATTATACAGCCCCAAAGATCCAACTCGAAAATTAGGCGGTATATGACACCATTTGAACTTCCTACTTTCGTTCTCGATTAATGAAGATATTCTTGGCAAATACTATCGCTTTCGCTTGTGACGTACCTCCTAATTATGGCCTCAGGTTCAAAAAAACAAAAAAAATTGATTCGAATTCCTCCATTATTCCAAGCTGCACAATTGAGGGTTGTGGACCGCTTTGAATGCTTCAATTTAATCACAGTAAATGCTTCAGACCACATCAGGACACTCAACCTAGAGCATATTTGAAGCAACGTGATGAGATGGCTAAGAACTTCAAGTTTATTCTAGTGTTAACGATATTTTAGCATAATAGGTAAGTACACTATATGTACTAAGAATTCGTCAACATAGCAGGTGTCTTGATCTCCGTAATCAACCAAAATTACGACAAATCTTGTCATAAATGATTGTGAGCTAATTATTCGGTAGTATTCGCTAATCACCGTCACACAAGTCTGCCCTTAACGAGCAGCATCTTGGCTGTCTCCCCATAAACATGTTCCTAGAGGTGAATGGCGCCCGTTATAAATCGTTTCGCAGCATTCTGGTCCCTAATCCCGAAGTATACTGGAGATCACCTGTACTCTATAACATGTCAACTGTAACATTATAAACGATAGCACTAAACATTAAACTACTATAAACTGGTTTAATAATTTATTACACCATTAACGGAGGTACGGTATTAAAATCTCATTATAAGTATTAGAATAGCACTCTGCTAATAAATATGTATAGTATATGTTCAATCGAACAGGTTTTTGGGGTTAAATTGCGTAAGTCAAAAATATATTTTGTTAAACCCGCCACCACCCGACACATCAAAATAGTAAGGTTTGTCACTTAAACAGAACATGACAATTCGTTACTAAAGCATGTCTATTCCGGTCACTATTCTTCAATTGGGATTACCGTTGGCACGGCTATTTTAGTACACACAATCGACAAGAAGTACAAGGTCAATGGGTTCACTTAATTCGCATGCCTAATGTACGTTGATTACCATATACATTACCCAAACGGCAATGGGTACCCATAGCCATATATATGTACTAGCTGTACTACCCGGCTTCGCCCGGGACTTGTATCCACCACGGCCGGCCGCCTTTGTCTCCCCAGTGGCGATGTTAATACGCTACAGCAGTTACTCGTTTGAGGCAGAGTCGACCTAGGGGAGGTTCAAATAATCGTCACCGGTGGTGGTCGTGAGCGGGAATGGAACTGGGTTCGCCGGGTTGGTAGCGCAGCGTAGCGTTAAGCACTACACCCACCGCTCCTCACACACCACACACGCACAGACACACACACAGACACACACACAGACACACGCAGACACACAGACAGAGACACACACAGACAGCACGCTAACCACTACACTACCGCTCCCCACACACCACACACGCACACACACAGACACACACACAGACACACACACAGACACAGGCAGCACGCTAAGCACTACACTACCGTTCCCCCTACACAACACACGCGCTTGCTGCAGACACACACGACTTTCAGGGTGCGTACGGCAGTAAACGACTGAAATAATAAAGCGGCAATGCTGCGCAAGGAACTCCTTAGACCTGCAACACATTTGTGTAATGCGAGCGTAAACACACAAACACATACAAACACATACACAATACACACACACATACATGCAGACACACAGACAGACACATAACACACATACATACACACACATACATACACAGAAACACATACACACACATACATAGACACACACATACATACACACAAACACATGCACACACGTACATACATACATACAGACACGCAGACATACACATAAAGACATAGAAAAAAAACCACATACATGCACACACACACAAACACATACACACACATACATACACACATACATACAGACGCACAGAGATACACATAAACACATACACACATATGTATGATCCGGCTTCGCCCAGGACTTGGATCCACGATGCCCGGCCGCCTTTGTCTCCCCAGTGACGATGTTCACACACGACAGCAGTTACGCGTTTGAGGCTGAGTGGACCTAGGGGAGGGCCAGGTCCGTTTCAAATAATCGTCAGCGGTGGTGGGCGTGAGTTGGAATGGAACTGGGGTCGCTCAACCAGCTTAATGACTATTTGTACAAAGAACATATAAAGAATCGATTATAATAACCAGGCTACAGTCCACATTATAGACTGCCAGTACACGCAGTCAGCTTCATAAGCAGGCTAGAGTGTACATGATAGAGTGGCAGTACGCTCACCGAGCTTAATAAGCAGGCTACAGTCTACATGATAGACTGGCAGTACGCTGACCCAGCTTAATGACTATTTGTACAGTGATCATTAAAGTAATCGATTGTTGGCGCGTTGGGTTTAAAAGTAATATTAATTGCACACATTGTGGTGGGGGTGGAGTGAAGAGTAGGAAAAATTTTGATGAATTTACCTCAGAGTGGCGTGGTGGGTGTCGAGGCCTAGTAGCGTGCAGAGCCTGCGGCCTCGCCAAAATTGTCCAGCCGGCAGAGGCAGGGTACGGGTGGCGTGCCTTCCCCCCCCCTAGCGCTCCAACAATACTGTGTAATGGCTATTATTTAATTATTTACGGAGCCTATGAAAGTGGCGAAGGCGTGGCTAGCCGTTGGCAGGTCCAATGAAAGCGGCGAAGGCGTCGCTAGCCGTTGCCAGAGGCAACCGCCGTCCAATGAAAGTGCGTATGGTCCGAAATCCACACACACACACACACAGACGGACAGACAGACATGCACGATTTTATATATATAGACTAGCTGTACTACCCGGCTTCGCCCGGGACTTGTATCCACCACGGCCGGCCGCCTTTGTCTCCCCAGTGGCGATGTTAATACGCCACACCAGTGACTCGTTTGAGGCCGAGTCCCTCCCTCACCACTCTGCCTCCCTCACCACTCTCCCTCCCTCACCACTCTCCCTCCCTCACCACTCTCCCTCCATCACCACTCACGCCCGGCCGCCTTTGTCTCCCCAGTGGCGATGTTAATACGCCACACCAGTTACTCGTTTTGCGGCTGAGTCCCTCCCTCACCACTCTCCCTCCCTCACCACTGTCCCTCCCTCACCACTGTCCCTCCCTCACCACTCTCCCTCCCTCCCTCACCACTCTCCCTCCCTCGCCACTCTGCCTCCCTCACCACTCTCCCTCCCTCACCACTCTCCCTCCCTCACCACTCTCCCTCCCTCACCACTCTCCCTCCCTCACCACTCTCCCTCCATCACCACTCACGCCCGGCCGCCTTTGTCTCCCCAGTGGCGATGTTAATACGCCACACCAGTTACTCGTTTTGCGGCTGAGTCCCTCCCTCACCACTCTCCCTCCCTCACCACTGTCCCTCCCTCACCACTGTCCCTCCCTCACCACTCTCCCTCCCTCCCTCACCACTCTCCCTCCCTCGCCACTCTGCCTCCCTCACCACTCTCCCTCCCTCACCACTCTCCCTCCCTCACCACTCTCCCTCCCTCACCACTCTCCCTCCCTCACCACTCTCCCTCCATCACCACTCACGCCCGGCCGCCTTTGTCTCCCCAGTGGCGATGTTAATACGCCACACCAGTTACTCGTTTGAGGCTGAGTCGACCTAGGGGAGGTTCAAATAATCGTGACCGGTGGTGGCCGTGAGCGGGAATCGAACTCGGTTCGCCGGGTTGGTAGCGCAGCGTAGCGTTAACCACTACACCCACCGCTCCTCACACACCACACACGCACAGACACACACACAGACACACACACAGACACACGCAGACACACACAGACAGACACACACACACACACAGACACACAGACAGCACGCTAACCACTACACTACCGCTCCCCACACACCACACACGCACACACACAGACACACACACAGACACACACACACAGACACAGACAGCACGCTAAGCACTACACTACCGTTCCCCCTACACAACACATGCGCGCGCGTCCATAGGTACACATACACGCGCTTGCTGCAGACACACACGACTGTGAGGGTGCGTACGGCAGTAAACGACTGAAATAATAAAGCGGCAATGCTGCGCGAGGAACGCCTTAGACCTGCAACACATTTGTGTAATGCGAGCGTAAACACACAAACACATACAAAGACATACACACACATACATACACACACATACACACAAACACATACACACACATACACACACATACATACACAGAGACATACACACAAACACACACATACATACACACAAACACATACACATACATGCAGACACACAGACAGACACATAACACACATACATACACACACATACATACACAGAAACACATACACACACATACATACAAACACACATACATACATACATACACACAAACACATACACACATACATACAGACACGCAGACATACACATAAACACTTAAAAAAAACCGACATACATACACATACACATACAAACACACAAACACATACACACACATACATACACACATACATAGAGACACACAGACATACACATAAACACATACACACATAGACATGACCCGGCTTCGCCCGGGACTTGGATCCACCACGCCCGGCCGCCTTTGTCTCCCCAGTGCCGATGTGAAAACGGCACACCAGTTACTCGTTTTGAGGCTGAGTCCCTCCCTCGCCACTCTCCTTCCCTCACGACTCTGTAGAGGACGTGAAACTTTTATGAATTTACCTTAGATGCGCGTGGTGGCTGTCGAGGCCTAGCACCGTGCAGAGCCTCCCGCCTCGCCTGATTTTCCCACCCGTCTGACGCTGGGTACGGGTGCCGGTCCCCCCCCCCCCCCTAGCGCTCGAACAATACTGAGTAATGGATATTATTTAATTAATTACGCTGCCTATGAAAGTCGCGAAGGCGTGGCTAGCCGTTGGCAGGGGTGAACGGCCGTCCAATGAAACTGCAGCCCTTGGCGAAGGCGTCGCTAGCCGTTGCCAGGTCCAATGAAAGCGGCGAAGGCGTCGCTATCCGTTGCTAGGGGCAACCGCCGTCCAATGAAAGTGCGTATGGTCCGAAATCCACACACACACACAGACGGACAGACAGACATTCACGATTTTATATATATAAATATCCGTTAACACCCCCCCTCCCCCACTTCGCACAAGAAGAGCACACACGTTTTGTCATCACATCTACCTCTCTATTTACGGAACGAAACAGGACTTCTCCACAAAACTGGCCGTAGCCTAATGAAACTAGTTGTAATTACTGGCGAAAAGTCGTACTCAGATTGTAAATGTTGTGGCTTGGCTCTCCAACACACCATTGTGCTGGACTAGTAACGAATTAGCATGTCCTGTTCACGTGAAAAACCTTACTAATTGGGTGTGTGGGTGGTGGCGGGTTTAATGACACATTTTCATATTTAGGCGATTTATGGATACGGTATTCGAATCTCATTAAAAGTATTATAATGGCAATCTGCTCATATAAAAGAAAGCTTACGTTCAATCGACCCGGGGGTTGGATATGCTGTGTGGATGCAGGGTTAGAATCGAATTCAAATTCCTAGAATAACAATTGTCGTATTAGCATTTTACTGTGCTTGACTGTATGTTATGTGTAAATGCAAATTGTTAGTCGTAAATGCGAGGCAGGGGTTAAGAGGTGCATGTATAATCCAGTGTTAACGTTTATTTTAGCATCATATTTAAGGACAATATTAGTAATAAAAATTCGTCTGGACATGGCACGTGCCTTGTTCGTCTTGATCAACCAAAATTAGTAGAATGTCGGTCATAAAGGAGTGCGAGTTCTTTCATGAGTAGTATTCGCTGAGCCCCTAGATACTAACCTACACACAGTTATGGTTAAACAAAGTAACGTTTAGTCACTTAATTCTCAGCTCAGACATGATCATCGCAATCATTTCCAAAGACGTGTGGGGTCCCGCGAGAGCAGGGCCTGGCTACAAATAGCCGAGCAGCCAAAACAGCAGAATCAGAAGTAGTTGTGTCGCCCTCAAAATGTGTTGTTGCTGCTGCTGTTGTCGCTGATGTTATTGATGCTGCTTTAGTTACTTCTGTTGCTGTTTTGCGTCGGGTGGTGGCTCATTTACTCATCACCACCCATAATCATCAACACAAATCATCAATATCAACACCCATTATCATCACCAATCATCATTATCACTATCATCTCACCATCACCAACCATCGTCACCACCACCACCCAACTATCACAACCACCACCAATCATCCATCATCATCAACACCCATAATCACAACAACCCATCATCATCAAAACCCATCATCATAACCTCCCCAAGCATTGCCACCACCCATCATCATCACTACCACCCATCATAATCACTACACATTATCATCACCACCCATCATCATTACCACCCTTCATAATCACCACCCATCATTATCACCACCACCATCCATTATCAAGAAACATCATCATCACCACCCATCATAAATTAACAAACACACACAGCTACACACATAGATATGTAACCTGACACAGACGTAGATAACAGACACACACAAATAAACAATCTCATTAACAACTTAATGATAAAAAATCCAATATTACCACTGCCAGGATAGGTGCACACAGACAAATCCTTTACACAATAATAATTTACATGGAACTCAAATTCACACTTAGTACAACCACCTCACTCACTTAAATATAACTACAGATCAATAACTATAATAAAAACCTGAATTTAAAAGTAAATAAACCAATGGAATTGTGTTTATACGCTTGAAATGTAATTAATGAAATGCAAGTTAATAATTCCAATTAAACAAAAAATAACTACGAACAAATATGAAGCCTGAGGCCTAGGTATATGCCAGGCCTGATGGCCAGGCATCGCTTCAGTCCTCGCCGCAGTAACGGCGACATCAAAGACAGCACAAAGCGAGAGGGCAAATGTTTAATGTCGACCCGAGGGCTCTGCTGTTTCCGGTGACGCACACCACCCGCACTGCACCACGTGGTGCGCCCGCCAAGCGCGTGGGGGCGGAGCCTCGCTGTAGTGACGTCACCTCTGTTACGTCATAGCCACGCCTCCACCCGCAGTCGAGAGGAATGCGCACGAGTGAGCAGCAGCAGAAGAAGCCTTTGCAGAGCGAATCGTCAACGAGGTGAGCGTCCCTGTTGACGATGTTTGTTGTTTATTTTTACTGTACGTTTTGACTACAAACTAAAGCTTCATTATTTATGAATATGTTGGTATTTGGATTTTCTTCAACCAAATTATGACTATTAGTTTACTTGGCATGCTCTGATATGTTGCTGTTACTGTCATTGTTTAGACGCAAAGTAAGTCAACATTTAAAACGTTCATAACTTACCTGTTTAAATCTCATATAATATGATTAACATGTCTATAATGATTGTGTTCTGATTGCCTGCATAATTGTGCCCTGCATTACATGTATTGAATGTTATCCAACAAGGGGGAGGAGTCTGCCTTTTAGTTCAGACCCAAGCTGCTGCCATAGACGTCTCCTATCTGTGATGTCACAGACACATGGGCGGTACCTCTGACATCAAGTGACCAGCGACGTCATTCTCGGGTTATAACAAATGATTTAAGTAAGGTCATTTGACCCCAATGACCTACAAGACATGAGGGGGGCTATATCAAGCAGTCGATTAATTCAAATGGGCTGTGCATCAACATGCTTGTCTGGATTAGAGGTTAAACATCACGGTGATGTCTGGCGATTATGTTTAATGCAATAGGCAGTTGGAATAAATATGTTCGCGTGGGTGGATGAGTGAGTGATCTGACGCACGTGTGAGTGGGCAAACAAGCGAGTGAGTGGACTTGTAAAACAAACGGCACGAAAGTGATTTGATTGGTACAGCGAGTGGTCAAATATGTAATAATTGAGAGGATGAGTGATTCAAAAGGTTGCTAAATCTGAACGTTTTTACAACCTCCCCAGGCCCTCCAACATCAAACAGAAACTACTGCTTCCCAACAACATGGACAGACAACGCAAGTGGGCTGACATCTTGGAGGACTATGATGGTAAGTCCCAGTTACCTGCATCACGTGGCTTTTATGCAGAGGAAGCAGCTCCTTGATTAATTATTTTTAGTGGACGTGGCTTGGTGGTAATGGGAAGAGGTAAACGGTCAAGTGTGCAGACAGCATGGATTTAGAGCTGAGTTTCAGCCATATTGGTTTAAATTGGGATCTCAACTTTATGAAATTGATGATCTCAACATGCTTACAATAATATGACTTGTAATGTTTTACTGCCATGTGACTAATGTTTCTCAACAGCAGGTCATGTTATGTGTTAAGAGGTAATTACAAGAATCTCATAATTAGTTGTGTGAATATCCACGTGCTTCGTTCTCTAATACATTACTCGTCCTTTGAATTAATTTTGTTTTCCGTAGCCCGGGAGTCATGGCGCCAGTCGACCACGTGGGGGGACACTATGGATGAAGTGGACCCTTTCCCAGGCCAAAGCTATGAAAATCGTTCCCCAAAGGTGTGCATGGGGTCTATGGGAGTCAAACGCTGCATTCTCTCCACACTCCCACACCATTGCACCAAAACATCACTACACCTCACATCACTACACCATCTCTTCACATCACCTTTCTCATCACACCACACCACCACCAACTCAATACAATATACTCTTAGGTTTTTTCGGTAAAGTCACGTATGTGACTCTTTCTTAGGTTTTTTCGGTAAAGTCACATACGTGAGTATGCATCCTTGTAGTCACGAAAGCTTGAAATCGAGAATCAATACAATATCATAGAGCCTCATAAAGCGTCAATACCATCACAAGGCACCGTCTCTCCAGAACATTCCACAATTTCACCTCTCTGTATCACAACACCATCTCCCAACACCATCACTCCATCCCTCCATCATCACGTCATGCCATGAGTTAATGTGCATGTTTGCATCCAGACATAGATGTGCCAGTATGCATTTTTGTTTGTCTATGTGCCCATCCATGTTTGTGTGCCTGCGAGAATGGATTTTGTCCTGAGTGTGCATGTCTGAATGGTCATGTGCTTATCTTCACGTGAACAGAGAAGCATTTGGATGGTGAAGAACTTCAGCGGAGTGAAGCGTCTCCAGGAGGACAAGCGCCTTGCGAAGGAGAAATGCACATTGGAAGAGAAGCGCCCCAACGAGGTGAAGCGCCTCGCCAAGGTGAAGCACCAAACGGAGCAGAAGTGCCTTCGAAACAAAATCCTCAACGACGTGAAACGCGTCATGGAAAAGCGCCTCCTTGAAGAAACGCGCTTCATGGAGGAGAAGCGCCTTCGCGAGGTGAAGCGTCTCAAGGAGAAACATCTGGAGGAAGAGAAGCGCCTCATAGATGTGAAGCGGGTCAAGGAAGAGAAGCGCCTCATGGAGGAGAAGCGGGTGGAAGAAGAGAAGCGCCTTGTCGAGGAGCAGCGCCTCATTGAGGTGCAGCGGGTCGAGGAAGAGAAGCACCTCATGGAGGAGAATCGCCTCTTTGAGGTGAAGCGTCTCATAGAGCTGAAGCGTCTCGAGAAGAAGAAGAAGCGTCTTGAGGAGAGGCGCTTTCGCAAGGTGAAGCTCCTCGAGGAAAAACGTCTCATGCAGGAGAAGCGCCTCGTTGAGGTGAAGCGTCAAGAGGAGGAGGAGCACTTGATGGAGGAGAAGCGTCTTGTGGAGCAAAAGCACCTCGAGGAGGAGCAGCGCCTCGCCAAGATCGAGCGACAATGGCTCCAGACCGCTACCACCAGCAGTACCACCACCGCCGCAACCGCCGCCGCGTCTTCCAATCCTGTGTGGGGCCCAATAGCTCCGAGCTTTGGAGAAGAGGGCTTCCAAGAAGATAAAGCAAACTCCGGAGTCGCTGAGCCACGGTAAACCACTCTGCGTGTGCGCCCTGTGTGTTTATTTTTGTTATTTATTGCCATGCTTCTCACGCAGCATCAGCCTTACTCGGTCTCAAGACTTTTTTTCAGGAGGATCCTGCCAAGTTTGCTCGCATTTTTCAAGAAAGTTGCTACTGTTTGCGATCCAAATTGAATAATTTGCATTGCTTGTGTGGGTTTAGTAACAGAGAGAAAGCTGCAGAACATTCCCAGAACAGGTGGCTGCACAATCCACACGGAGAATGTGGCCAAACGTTGAAATCAAACCCAGGTCAATGTTGCTGTGATGCTCAAGCCCTGTCGCGCTCTCAAAATTCACAGACACTGCAAACCCCACGTGTAAATTCTACTATACTGTGGACAGATTTATTTTTCATAACTGGTTTCTTGGTTAGACCACATAACAAAGTGGGCATATGATAATTGGTTCTTTACCCTTCTATCTGGCAACAAAACTGACACCTTTTTGCAAGGAGTCATGTTTGCATAGACCGCAATACCTGCAGTCATAATACAAACAAAAGAACATAACTCTGATAATGTGCACTGTCCTTGAAGTTGATTGGTCCACACCCGAGACAGCTTTCCTTCGAGCCTAGTCTCATATGGGTTGGACCAAATGACGCCAAAAGGCGCACAACTCAAGGACAATGCACCATCAGAGTATGAGAGCTCGGGGCAAGCATCTACACTATGGGGACCTCATTTGCCAGTAAAAATATGATATTCATAATCAACGATTTTTGGGTTTAGATCGCGTTTATTTATAAATGTGTCGTAACCCTCCACCACCCGACACGGCCAATCAGTAAAAATGTGTCACGTTGACAAAGACAAATAGTTCACTGCTTTAGCCCACCGGTGTGTTGAAGCAACAACATTTACAATTTGAGTACAGAGATTCGAAGGTAATACCAAACGCAGTTAAAATAACACATCACATAAAGTATTCTAAGGCTAACAAAATACTACACAAAGCTAGCGAATTATTATTAATAGAGAGAATACAACACAACAGGAGTGAATTATCCAACATTTCTGAATCGCTAAAGCATTTACATTTAAATATAAGCAATAGTGTGTCCATGCATGATTTCAATATAATCGATACTATAACACAACAATCGGCTGATAATGTGTTTAATCTAACAAATGCTAACCAAATTAACAAATTTTCTAGACTTTACAATAAACAAATCCCTATTAAAAACGAACAATTTGAAAACGAAACCGTAATGAACTTGACTAACACTGATTTAACCACTGACATGATTTCTGTCCTTTCTAAAGGCCTTAACTTTGCCGTTACCCCACGCACAATTCCAGTGGATGAGATAATTGCTGAGGTAGAATCAGCAGTAAGACTCCTTCCACATAATGAGGCAGAGATGACTAGACACGAGGTTGCCAAAATTATTGAGAATAGTAAAGTACCTAAAGTAAATATTAGCTCGAACGAGGCAAAAGCCTTAAGAGAGCTTCGTCTAAACAAAGATATTCAAATCCTAGCAGCTGACAAGGGCCGCACTACAGTAGTGATGTCACGAACCGATTATGATAATAAAATTAAAGATTTATTAGAGGAAAGTACCTACATTAAAATTAAACGAGATCCAACTAATACTTTGGAACGTAAGACTACTGCAATCATTGCAAATTCATTAATCCCAAAAAATGAGCAATTCCTAATGAAGCCAAGGGCTTCAAAACCACCTAGACTGTATGGGCTACCAAAGATCCATAAAGTCGGCATCCCTTTACGACCTATAGTCAGTACAATTGGCTCTGCCACCTATAAATTAGCAAAATATGTAACTAAACAAATTCAGCCTTACATCGGTAGGACATCATCATTCATAAGAAATTCAGAACATCTTGTGAATATGATCAAAGATATTAAACTTAACCCTAATGATATTTTGGTGAGTTTTGATGTGATTTCGCTATTCACTAAGGTTCCAGTGAGCGAGTCGCTTAAATTACTTGATACACTGGTAAAGAATACAGGTTTACCAAAAGATATTCCGAAACTCGCAGACCATTGTCTAAATAACACTTACTTCTTATGGAGAGGCGAATTCTTTAAACAAAGGGAGGGAGCAGCAATGGGCTCTCCTTTATCTCCTGCTATAGCAAATTTGTACATTGAAAACTTTGAAACCAGAGCACTTGCCTCGAGCACATTAAAACCATCCTTTTGGTTTAGATATGTGGATGACACTTTGGTTGTCTGGCCACATGGTAAAGATACACTTAACGATTTTCTAAATCATCTCAATGCACAAAACCCGGCCATTCAGTTCACCATGGAAATGGAGGTGAATAACACACTCCCGTTCCTGGATATTTTACTTGGGCATGGCCCAAACGGTAAAATAACACACAGCGTTTACAGAAAGCCAACGCACACTGATGCCTATCTGAATGCAGATTCGCATCATCACCCAGCTCAGAAATCCTCTCTTATCAAGACGCTCATACATCGGGCTAAAACAGTGTCAGATGGTGAAAGTCTAGTGAGAGAGATTAAACATGTAAAAGAAGCACTAAGACAGAATGGCTACAATAATGCTCAAATTAACAGAGCACTAAAAGCCAAATCACGATCGCAAAGCAACACTGCTGACAGCGATCAGATTATTAAAACAATAAAAATACCATTTATCTCAGGAGTAACTGATAAATTAGCCCGTGTTTTGCAAAAGCAAAACATTACAGTAAGATTTGGTACAGTACACAAAATTCAACAACTAGTAACGTGCACTAAAGACGAATTACCTAAATTATCAACAGAAGGTGTATATCGGATTAATTGTGTATGTGGCAGATGTTATATTGGACAGACAGGGCGTAACGTTAGTGTAAGACTAAAAGAACACCAGAGAAATATTAAACTATCACAAACACAACTGTCGGCAGTAGCAGAACATGCATGCCAACAGGGACACTCAATTGATTTTGACAACGTGGAAGTGTTGTGTAAAACTAGTTACTACTGGCAAAGACTAATTAGAGAATCGATTGAAATTGAGAGAAACAGAAATAACTTTAATCGCTCAGACAGCTACAGGCTTAGTGCGGCCTGGAAGCGTATTATTAAATAAGATACATTACAATTACTTTTAAGGGAAACAACCACTAACTGATTACTAATGTAGCATAATCACAATAAAAAACACATTCCAAATGATTACTAATCTACAACTCGCATCGTAACAATAGCCTGATTACTAATCTAGTATATAATTACAATCACTCCACCCTTGAATCTTTGCACCTGATGAGTTAACGAGTTAATGATGACGTCACCCTGCTGCTGCTCTATATAAGAACGGGAGACACAGGAGAGCCTCACCATTCTGGCGAATTGCCCGATGATGCTGGTTGCAATTACCAGCGAAACGTCGTACTCAAATTGTAAATGTTGTTGCTTCAACACACCGGTGGGCTAAAGCAGTGAACTATTTGTCTTTGTCAACATGACACATTTTTACTGATTGGCCGTGTCGGGTGGTGGAGGGTTACGACACATTTATAAATAAACGCGATCTAAACCCAAAAATCGTTGATTATGAATAACATTGGTCGCGAAAGCCTACGTGTTAAACTGACTAACCTCTATGGGGAGGATACTTTTTTTAAAACCAGAAAATTGGAGAAGCTCCGCATTAAGCGGATGAAATTGATATCTTCATTGGCCTTCCTCAAAAGGTGCAGAGATTCGAAGGTAATACCAAACGCAATTAAAATAACACATCACATAAAGTCTTCTAAGGCTAACAAAATACTACACAAAGCTAGCGAATTATTATTAATAGAGAGAATACAACACAACAGGAGTGAATTATCCAACATTTCTGAATCGCTAAAGCATTTACATTTAAATATAAGCAATAGTGTGTCCATGCATGATTGGAATATAATCGATACTATAACACAACAATCGGCTGATAATGTGTTTAATCTAACAAATGCTAACCAAATTAACAAATTTTCTAGACTTTACAATAAACAAATCCCTATTAAAAACGAACAATTTAAAAACAAAACCGTAATGAACTTGACTAACACTGATTTAACCACTGACATGATTTCTGTCCTTTCTTAAGGCCTTAACTTTGCCGTTACCCCACGCACAATTCCAGTGGATGAGATAATTGCTGAGGTAGAATCAGCAGTAAGACTCCTTCCACATAATGAGGCAGAGATGTGTTGTATGTGTTGGTATTATGAAATTTTGATGAAAATAATAAAAATTAATAATTTTCCGAAAAATGCGCAAATCGCATTAATTATGATAGTGTGTGTATTAATATGCATAAATTATGATAATGTGTGTAATTATATGCATAAATTATGATAATCGTAGTAATTTATGCGGAGGCTTGCGATTATGTTAATGTGTGCAGTTATGATAATTTGCTTAGTTTCGTTTATCCAGAGTTATCAATCAGGATAACACGATTATCATAGATTCATTTACCGATTATCCTAGTGTGTGTTATAATATTTTAGGTCTCCATTTTCATATCTCATCACAGGATACAGCTCTTATGAATAAGATGGTTTTGCATGGACTTGGAAAGAACACTCAATATGCTTCTGTGATAACAATTTTATTCTAACAAACACGTGACATTCTATCATGCAGGTCAAACATGCGTCAATAATTCATGGGCAAGATTATGCAATTAACTAATATGAACGACAAAAACTTATGCAGTTGTGAAATTATGCAATTATGCAATATGAATAACGAAACTCTTATGCATTTGACTAAAATGAATGAATAAACACTTATGCATTTGTGAAATTATGCAATTATGCAATATGAATAACGAAACTCTTATGCATTTGACTAAAATGAATGAATAAACACTTATGCATTTAACGAACTGAATGACTAAAAACACTTATATCAATTGTAACCTCTACTTTTCCTACCAGGCATCTCATTAGTTCGCCCATGTATCGATCACAATCGGCGACTGGTCGAGTTTGAAAACAAGCATGACACACTTCCTATGGCGGTAATATAGCACTTATTGTACCCAAGAGGCGAAAGTATATGTCAATAGATTCATCGGCAAGTATAAAAATCCTCTTAACGGAATGTTTGATACAATGGTGGGTGAGGGCGTGTGGGCGCGAGAGCGAATCTGGCTCTGTTTTAATTAATTCTTCGGCGAGATTCTGGGACAAAGGAAACTGGTTTGACAAGATTTTCTCTGTGTTTTCTTGAGTCTGTATGTGGGGAGCGATACGACCTCTGTTGTTTGTGCGAGCGGCAGCTGAGACTTTCTCCGCTGTGAGGTGAGCGGCGGCGCTCGTTCAGAAGACTTTGACTCTTTTTCTCCACGGCGGGATGACGAGTCGGTTTGGGTTAATGCTGGTCGATCTGGGTGTCGCTCGTTGTCGCTCGGTGTCGCACGGTGGCGCACGGTGGCGCACGTTCAGCGCAAAGTGGTGCACGGTGGCGCACGGTGGCGCAAGGTGGCGCAAGGTGGCGCAAGTTGGCGCTCGTTCAGCGATCTCCGCCTTTCCTGCGGGTTGTTCGCTGGTCGTCACTCTGACGAGGAGCGATGCTTCGTTCGTGGCAGGGTGGACGTTGGCGTCTTTGTTGGCTTCACTCGCAGCTCTGCGACTCAGGGTAGCGATTCTTCTCAGGTGGTGCAGACCTCGGCTTGTAGCTACGCGTCGCTACTCCGCGACCCTCGTCATTCTGAATGACAGGAGCTTCTTCGTTGGCGGCGACGAGGAGAGATGGTTGTCGCCCTGGAGAACTCTGGTGGGGCCTTAGCCCGGAGACGAGATGAGATGTAGGCCGGAGCTCGTGAAGATCTGTGGTGGAGCCGAAGATGGGCTCGTAGCCCGGATGATATGTGTGTTGGAGCCGAAGCCCGGACGATATCTCCGTGATGGGGGCCAGAGCCCCTGACGAACTGAGTTGTATGGATTTTCCTTCGGTTTATATCGGAAAATTCCACTCGGCTTCCCGAGTTGTTCAAAAGCTGTGTCATAAAACCTTCCTGTGGGGGTGGACCATCTGCGTCCGTGTGTGTGTCCGTCCGTGTGTTTCGCGTGCGTGTTTTTTCCGTGTGTTTCGCGTGCGTGTTTGTCCGTGTGTTTATTAGCTTTGAAGACACAGCTGTGTGTGTCGTTCTGGAAGAAAGGGGGTGGGGGTGGGGGCCTCGTGTCGGCTGCTTCAGAAGTTATCCATTAGCCAGACCGATGATTCGCGTTGAGTTAAAAAAAAAACATTCGAATCCATGTTTTGTTACTGAATAATATTTGTCGCGAAAACCTACGCGTTAAGCGAGCTTAACTATTCACTCCCTTGCTCTGGGATCACCTCCTTTGTCTCACACAGCTTAAGTTGGTTTGGTTTGGAAGTTGAAATGCGACTTGTTTGCTGCTTGGTTATGCCGAAACCGTGTTCACGATGTTTCATCGTGACCCGATCTCCCATGGAAATGTCATTTCCTGGCTTGTGCAATTTTTGCTGTCCGTGTTGTGGGAAGACAAAGGCGGTTGTTTCCACGGTGGGAGCACCCGGCGTATGCTTATTTATTCGAAGGCGTGTGTTAATTTCCTTTGAGCCCTTGCCCCAACTTTTATGGGTGTCATTTCCTGGCTTGGTGCCTGTGTGTCGTGATCCTCTCGGAAAGACAAAGGCGGCCGTGTTGCTCGCTTCCCATGGGTGTTGTGTTTGGTTAATTTTGAGAGCCTTCTCCGCCCTTGATTTCTCTTCTACTTTAATTCCGTACTTATTATTTGACTTCTTGTGATTATTTGATCTGATATCCCGGCTAGGAATTTTGTTTTGGAGCGAAATCGATGCCATAATTATTCTTTGATGCTTCGGCCCGGCCGTGTAGATATTCTTTAAAGGTAAATAATGTCAGTATTTATTAACAATGATGGGTCGCGATTCTGGTTCAGATTGTCGTCTGGTTTTCAATTGGAGTGAGGATGGATACTGTTTGCTTAATCTTTATGGTTAAGTTGGTAACTTGTGTATTTAACATGGTTCAAAGACCCATCTGTGCTTTTTGTCGTCGATGCTGTTTCTTGTTAAGAATATAATTATCTCTTCCTCCGTGTCTCCTGGTTCTGCAACCCCCCGCCTGCAATTCCCCCCCTCCCTTGTTCCTCTTGTGTGAATTTAGGGGAGTTTTTTTTATTACCTTATTGCCCCCCCTTTCATGTCCTCTTTCCTTTGAAATGAGGTATGCGCGCATCTGTGGAAGTGTGGGGGCCTCTGTGGAAGTGTGGGGGCGTGTTCGTTCCCACGTGGCCCCGTGTCTATTAAAAAAACAATATTATATATGATGGCAGAATAATCCTTAAAAAAAAATAATATAAAAAAAAAATAAAAAGGGGGTACATACACAACAGAACCAAGGGTGGGATATGTGAAGCGGAAGGTGCAGGATCAGGATGGGATTAAAATTATTTGAATAACACTTTGGAGGTATTAGGATCAAGCTGTCTACTATTGGATGAATGTTCCATCTCAATGGCATCAAATAGCAATATTCAGTATGAATATGTAAAATAATCGCACAAACCCAATATTAGCCCGTGAAATAATGAATCGTTATAATTGTAATGACTCCGGACTCAGACTGCAGAGGGTTATTTTATTTAGCCTTTAACGCGGTTTCAGACCCCAGGCGTCACGATATAGCAACGACGACGACGAGACAGCAACCAGCCAACACAGCCCCAAACCTCGTTCCTCCCCCTCTCTCATTCTCGGCGTGAACCTCCGCCCACACTTGGTCTCGCCTTCCCTTCTCGAACTCTCTCTATCTTGTTGTCATCACTTGTCTCTTAGTTGAGGCACTGTCTTTACATCACCCACCTCTATGACCTCTACCTGACCCCACCATAGGCGGAGCAACTTGGGGGACATACAGATGTGTATGTAAATTATCTGTTCAATCGGGGGTCGGATATGTGAACCGTGGGGTGGGGGGGTACAGGGCAAGACTTGCATTCAAATTTCAGAATAACAATATGGTCGTATTAGCATTTTAATGGGCTTGAATGTATGTTACGTGCAAATGCAAATCGTTAGTCGTAAATGCGAGGGAGGGGTTAAGAGATGCACGTTTAATCCAGTGTTAACATTAATTTTAGCATCATATATAAGGACACTATTGTTGATAATAACTCGTCTGGACATGTCATGTGACTTGTTCTACTCGATCAACCAAAATTAGTACAATGTCGGTCATACAGGAGTGTGATTTCATTCATGAGTAGTAGTCACACAGCCCCGATGACACTAACCTACCTAAAGTTATGGTTAAACAAAGTAATCTTGAGTGACCTAATTCTCAGCTCAGACATGATCATCGCAATTATTTCCAAAGACGTGTAGAGTCGTGCGAGAGCAGGTGCCGACTACAAACAGCTGGGCAGCAGAATCGGAAGTAGCTGCGTTGCCCTCGAAATGTGATGTTGCTGCTGTTGTTGTCGCTGCTGCTGTTGTTGCTGCTGTAGTTGTTTCTGTTGCTGCAATAAACGCAGGGAGGTGGTGTTCCGTGATGGGATGACGCCTTTGATTAAAGCCTCTGATCAAACTCACCCGATTGACGCCCTTGATCGTCGCATTTGATCAACTCTGATATTGTAGACTCTCACATGTTAAGCTCTATCATAGTGAAACATAATATTATAACCTATGAACTACAACCTATCCATTGTAACGCTGTAAAATAATATTACCTATTGGGTTTCACTCCCTCGTCGAGAAGGCCGCTCTCTTCCTTTTCTAAAGTTACATGCTAATATCTCTGCATTCACTTTAAATCGAGGACAAAGTTTTTCCATTTATTCAAAATAAGCGCACAATTACACACTGAGATGCACTTACATATTCATGCATGAAGCACAATGGACACATTACTCTTCGGTATGTTAATAGACATGCGGATTGTACCTTCCAAAATTAACAATCGAATGCAAATATCCTGAAAGACAAAGGATTTGATTCGAGGGGGGAGTTATAAGGCGGCTCAGAAGCAGAGCTCAATGCCATTTCGAGAGGGAACTTGATGAGGTTGGACGCTCGACTCATCGCTCTGCTGATCGCTCTTCAACCGCGCAGCCTGGCGAGCACAATTGCTGTGTCGACATTTAGGCGAATTTGCGTCGGGAGAGTTCGTGGCGACATCTTCAGACGGGTTTCAGACACCGATATACCGTAAATATCCAAGTAAGTGTCTATTTTCGCGGATAAACTCTTAAACGTGTTCGTTGTCAAATTAGCGGGATTTTTTTGCGTCTCGGTTAGACGCGAGTGTCATTCTTGTTTTAGCAGTTAACAAAATCCAAAACTTAACGCTAAAAATCCTTGCGGCCGATAGTGTACTTTTGACTCGATAACACTGCTGCTGTTACTCCGCTCACATGGAGCAGAGACGCTCTCCACAGCCCCAAGCACACGGAGGCAAGAAGCCATTCAATTGCTCTGTGTGTGGGAAGTCCTTTTCATGGCCATCAGATCTTCAGAGACACCAGAGAACACACACGGGCGAGAAGCCATTCATGTGCCCTGTGTGTGGGAAGACATTTGCACGGTCATCACATCTTCTAGCACATCAGAGAACACACACGGGCGAGAAGCCATTCCTGTGCCCTGTGTGTGGGAAGACATTTGCAGACTCATCAACTCTTCAAACTCATCAGAGAACACACACGGGCAAGAAGCCATTCCTGTGCCCTGTGTGTGGGAAGACATTTGCACACTCGTCAACTCTTCAGAGTCACCAGAGAACACACACGGGCGAGAAGCCATTTCTGTGCACTGTGTGTGGAAAGTCATTTGCACAGTCTTCAAAACGGAACAGGCATCAGAAGGTCCACGATGATAGGAAGCTGAAATCAAAAGGTGAAATTCAAGGTGCTGCAATGATTCCTGAAGATAATTCCACCTTCGATCCCATGCAGTTGGATCCCGAGAGATGGCTGGATGTAATGGAGTGGCTCGAGGATCAACCCGAGAGCTCGCGGTGATGTTGCATGCGGTTATACCTATTAAGCTGTCTTGAGTACTATAATTTTGACCATTTTAGATTTACAGTTTAATTACGTGCACAGTAATGACGTGCACAGTGGTGGTTTGTAATGTTATCGGATTACTTGCTGAAGTGGTGTGATGAGCACTGGTCGTTAAGTGTTCCTGTTGAGCTAAAATTGGAATGCGTCTGTAGGTACATCTTTTTCTGAACATTTTAAAGTTTTTTTCAAGTATATAGCTTTTTTTGGTTGGTATTAATCAACTTTAGATAGCCGATTTCAGGATGTACATTGATGACGCGTTCGTTGGATATATGGCATTGACGTCAACATAGACGCACAGTGAACACATGTGGTGAAATCATGGGGAATGATACTTTAACGCTTTGGTATTCCTGGCACTGGAAATGTAATAAATATTCCCCTCGAGTTTTGACGTAAAAATGATTGCAGATGAATAAAAACGTATTTTTTTACAAATGTTTGTATGGTCTTTATTTTATAATGTTCCTAGCAAAAACATGTTCATATAATGTCAGGTGGAGGATCTCCGTCACACAAGTGTCCCCTTAACCGGCAGCATCTTGGCTGTCTACCCGATTAACACGTGTTCCTTGAGGGGAAAGGTCCCCGTAGTTAATCGTTCATCAACGTACCAGTCCCTAATCCCGAAGTATGTCGGGGATAAACTGTACTCTATAACATGTAAACTGTAATACTATAAACGATAGTGTTTTAATTTATAACCATATACACGGAGGAAAGGTATTATAATATCATTAGAATAATTAGAATCACAGTGTGGTCGTATAAGAATCGCTAATATGTTTGTATAGTGTACGTGCAAGGATCGGATAAAAAATATTACAATTACAACATGGTCATATTACTATCACGATTTTCACTGCTAGATGTCATCGAATAACAAAAGACGGAATATATTTATATAAATACACGCACAACCCCATCATAAACTCATGAGATTATGAATCGTTATAATTAATATAACAATCACAAATTGTGACAAAGCGAAATTCCCACAAGCAAAACACCACGCTCACGTGACGAATTCTTAAACAAACTGCAACACTCAAGTGACAGAACTAAACAAAAAAAACGCCGCAATAAAAAAACAACATCAATGGGCAAGTCCTAAAAACAGACAACACACGCACGTTAGTAGCTGTTAGAAGAAAACAACACCTAGCACCTTCAACTATACACATTATACAGCCAACTCGTAAATGGGGCGGTATATGACAGCCTTCGCTGCTGTCGACGGGGCCAAGCAGCGAGTGTTTAACTCCATTGTTTCAGAATCCGTGTCATCACCCGGCCACAGCGCCTTAGCCAAACTACATCTCCCGAACCAGGCAGCCTTCTCTATGCTGTGTATTTTAGCAGTTTATTTTCGGACGCACTTGAAGATAACAATTCGTCTAGAAAAGGCAGGCGACTTGTTCTACCAACACGATTTCAAATTTCTATCCGAAAGAAGTATGAGTTCATTCATGAGTAGTATTCACTAAGCCCCGATAGCACTAACCTACACACAGTTATGATTAAACAAAGTAAACATTAGTCGCTCATCTCAGCTCAGACATGATCATAGCAATTATGTCCAAATCCGTGTCGGGTCCCACGAGAACAGGTCACGTCCCCAAACTCTCAAAGTGTAAACTCACATTGCATACTCTAACATTATAAACTCTAACAATATAACCTTCAAACTATGAGCTATACATTGTAACTCTTTAAAATAACACTACAAACTAGTGTTATAGTAAACTATAATCTTGTAAACTCTAACAATATAAGCTATGAGCGATACATTATAACGCTATAAAATAACATCATAAACTAGTGTTACAGATTAGAACACCGTACATTGAAGTGTGATATTCGATTCTCATTCGAATTCGTAGCTTCACACCGTGGTCCTCTAAGAATCACACTTTGCTCGTGAGTATGTAACATGTCTGTATGTAACATGTAACATGTATGTATGTAATATGGACGTGCGAACCAAGGGTGGGATATGTGAAGCGGAAGGTGCAGGATCAGGATGGGATTAAAATTATTTGAATAACACTTTGGAGGTATTAGGATCAAGCTGTCTACTATTGGATGAATGTTCCATCTCAATGGCATCAAATAGCAATATTCAGTATGAATATGTAAAATAATCGCACAAACCCAATATTAGCCCGTGAAATAATGAATCGTTACAATTGTAATGACCCCGGACTCACACTGCAGAGGGTTCTTTTATTTCGCCATTAACGCGGTTTCAGACCCCAGGCGTCACGATGTCGCAACGACGACGACGAGACAGCAACCAGCCAACACAGCCCCAAACCTCGTTCCTCCCCCTCTCTCATTCTCGGCGTGAACCTCCGCCCACAATTGGTCTCGCCTTCCCTTCTCGAACTCTCTCTATCTTGTTGTCACCACTTGTCTCTTAGTTGAGGCACTGTCTTTACATCACCCACCTCTATGACCTCTACCTGACGCCGCCAATGGGCGGAGCAACTTGGGGGACATACAGATATGTATGTAAATTATCTGTTCAATAGAACCGGGGGTCGGATATGTGAACTGTGGGGGGGGGGGGGGGGGGGACAGGGCAAGAATAGCATTCAAATTTTAGAATAACAATATGGTCGTATTAACATTTTAATGCGCTTTAATGCATGTTACGTGCAAATGCAAATCGTTAGTCGTAAATGCGAGGGAGGGGTTAAGAGGTGCACGTTTAATCCAGTGTTAACATTTATTTTAGCATCATATTTAAGGACACTGATGTTGATAAGAATTCGTCTGGACATGGCACGTGCCTTGTTCTACTCGATCAACCAAAATTAGTACAATGTCGGTCATACAGGAGTGTGATTTCATTCATGAGTAGTATTCACAGAGACCCGATGACACTAACCTACCTAAAGTTATGGTTAAACAAAGTAATCTTGAGTGACTTAATTCTCAGCTCAGACATGATCATCGCAATCATTTCCAAAGACGTGTGGGGTCCTGCGAGAGCAGGTCCCGACTACAAACAGCTGGGCAGCAGAATCGGAAGTAGCTGCGTCGCCCTCGAAATGTGATGTTGCTGCTGTTGTTGTCGCTGCTGTTGTTGCTGCTGTAGTTGCTTCTGTTGCTGTGATATACGCAGGGAGGTGGTGTTCCGTGATGGGATGACGCCTTTGATTAAAACCTCTGATCAAACTCACCCGATTGACGCCCTTGATCGTCGCATTTGATCAACTCTGATATTGTATACTCTCACATCTTAAGCTCTATCATAGTGAAACATAACATTATAACCTATGAACTACAACTTATCCATTGTAACGCTGTAAAAGAATATTACCTATTGGGTTTCACTCCCTCGTCGAGAAGGCCGCTCTCTTCCTTTTCTAAAGTTACATGCTAATTTCTCTGCATTCACTTTAAATCGAGGACAAGGTTTTTCCATTTATTCAAAATAAGCGCACAATTACACACTGAGATGCACTTACATATTCACGCATGAAGCACAATGGGCACATTACTCTTCGGTATGTTAATAGACATGCGGATTGTACCTTCCAAAATTAACAATCGAATGCAAATCTCCTGAAAGACAAAGGATTGGATCCTAGGGGGGGAGTTATAAGGCGGCTCAGAAGCAGAGCTCAATGCCATTTCGAGAGGGAACTTGATGAGGTTGGACGCTCGACTCGTCGCTCTGCTGATCGCCCTTCAACCGCGAGACAACGCAGCCTGGCGAGCACAATTGCTGTGTCGACAGTTAGGCGACTTTGCGTCGAGAGAGTTCGTTGCGACATCTTCAGACGGGTTCTAGACATCGATATACCGTGAATCTCCAAGTAAGTGTCTATTTTCGCGGATAAACTCTTAAACGTGTTTGGGATTTGTTTGCGTCTCGGTTAGACACGAATGTCGTTCTTGTTTTAGCAGTTAACAAATCCAAAACTCAACGCTAAACATCATTGAGGCCGATAGCGTACTTTTGACTCAATAACACCGCTGCCGTTACTACGCTCACATGGAGCAGAGACGTTCTCCACAGCCCCACGCACACGGAGACAAGAAGCCATTCAATTGCGCTGTGTGTGGTAAGTCCTTTTCACGGCCATCACATCTTCAGAGCCACCAGAGAACACACACGGGTGAGAAGCCGTTCCTGTGTTCTGTGTGTGGGATAGCATTTTCACTTTCAGAAAACTGCCAACGCCATCAGAAAACACACACGGGCGAGAAGCCATTCCTGTGCCCTGTGTGTGGGAAGGCATTTGCACATTCATCACATCTTCAAAGTCATCAGAGAACACACACGGGCGAGAAGCCGTTCTTGTGCTCTGTGTGTGGGAAGACATTTGCACACTCGTCAACTCTTCAAGATCATAAGAAAACGCACACGGGAGAGAAGCCATTCCTGTGCCCTGTGTGTGGGAAGGCATTTGTACAGTCATCACATCTTCAGAGTCATCAGAGAACACACACGGGCGAGAAGCCATTCCTGTGCCCTGTGTGTGGGAAGACATTTGCAGACTCATCAACTCTTCAAGACCATCAGAAAACACACACGGGCGAGAAGCCATTCGTGTGCCCTGTGTGTGGGAAGACATTTTCAAAGTCATCAAATCTTCATAGTCATCAGAGAACACACACGGGCGAGAAGCCATTCCTGTGCCCTGTGTGTGGGAAGACATTTGCAGACTCATCAACTCTTCATAGTCATCAGAGAACACACACGGGCGAGAAGCCATTCCTGTGCCCTGTGTGTGGGAAGGCATTTGCACGGTCATCAACCATGAACAGGCATCAGAAGGTTCACAATGATAGGAAACTGAAATCAAAAGCTGAAATTCAAGGTGCTGCAATGAGTCCTGAAGAAGTTTCCACCTTCGATCCCATGCAGTTGGATCCCGAGAGATGGCTGGATGTAATGGAGTGGCTCGAGGATCAAACCGAGAGCTCGGGGTGACTGAAATATTAAGTCATGTGGTTATACCTATTAAGCCGTATCGAGTACTGTTGTGTGTAATTTTGACCATTTTAGTTTTACAGTTTTTGTGAGTTTAATTACGTGCCCAGTGGTGGTTTGTAATGTTATCGGATTACTTGCCGAAGTGGTGTGATGAGCACTGGTTGTGAGAGGGTTCAATTGTAGTCTTTAAGTGTTCCTGTTGAGCTAAAGTTGGAATGCGTCTGTAGGTACATCTTTACTCAACATTTTAAACGGTTTTTTCAAGTATATAGCTTTTTTATTGGTATTAATCGACTTTAGATAGCCGATTTCAGGATGTACATTGATGACGCGTTCGTTGGATATATGGCCTTAACTTCAACATAGACGCACAGTGAACAAATGTGGTGAACTAATAAGGAAATCATGGGGAATGATACTTTAACGCTTTGGTATTCCTGGAACGGAAATAGTTTGCATTGTACTGGAAATGTAATAAATATTCCCTTCGAGTTTTGACGTAAAAATGATTGCAGAAGAATAAAAACGTATTTTTAACAAATGTTTGTCCGGTCTTTATTTTATAATGTTCCTAGCAAAAACATGTTAAGCGAGTTTCAGGTGGAGGATCTCCGTCACACAAGTGTGCCCTTAACCGGCAGCATCTTGGCTGTCTACCCGATTAACACGTGTTCCTTGAGGGGAAAGGTCCCCGTAGTTAATCGTTCATCAACGTACCAGTTCCTAATCCCTAAGTATGTCGGGGATAAACTGTACTCTATAACATGTAAACTGTAATACTATAAACTATAACACTAAACATTAAACGATTATTAACAAGTGTTTTAATTTATAACCATATAAACGGAGGTAAGGTATTATAATATCATTAGAAGCATTAGAATCACGCACAAACCCATTCTTAACTCATGAGATTATGAATCGTTACAATTATTATAACAATCTCAATTTGTGACAAAGCGAAATTCCCACAAGCAAAACACCACGCTCACGTGACGAATTCTTAAACAAACTGCAACACTCAAGTGACAGAACTCAACAAAAAAACGCCGCAATAAAAAGAACTACATCAATGGGCAAATCCTAAAACAGACAACACACGCACGTTAGTGGCTGTTAGAAGAAGACAACACCTAGCACCTTCAACTATACACATTGTACAGCCAACTCGTCAATGACAGCCTTCGCTGCTGTCGACGGGGCCAAGCAGCGAGTGTTTAACTCCATTGTTTCAGAATCCGTGTCATCACCCGGCCACAGCGCCTTAGCCAAACTACATCTCCCGAACAAGGCAGCCTTCCCTATGCTGTGTATTTTAGCAGTATATTTACGGACGCACTTGAAGATAACAATTCGCCTAGAAAAGGCAGGCGACTTGTTCTACCAACACGATTTCAAATTTCTACCGAAAGAAGAATGAGTTCATTCATGAGTAGTATTCACTATGCCCCGATGGCACTAACCTGCACACAGTTATGATTAAGCAAAGTAAACATTAGTCGCTCATCCAAGCTCAGACATGATCATAGCAATTATTTCCAAATCCGTGTCGGGTCCCACGAGAACAGGGCACGTCCACAAACTTTCAAATTGTAAACTCACATTGCATACTCTAACATTATAAACTCGAACAATATATCCTTTAAACTATGAGTTATACATAGTAAACTATGATCTTGTGAACTACGTGTCGGATACGGGAGCGCATGGGTCACGTGGTTATTCGACGTAGAGGCGAGTGCCGCACCGGGCTGTAGACGGGCATACGCTCGCAGCGTGCGAGAGCTGCACGTAGCGGTGTAAAGAGGGGGAGTGTGGCGTGTGATTGATGATGCTGTGCGCACGTATGCTCGCAGCGTGGGAGCGCGGCGCGAGGCTGTAACAGTAGGGGCGTCGCGTTCGAATGCCGGCGAAACCTTAGCGGGTAATAGGGAGGTGGGGTAACGTTAACGGAATAGTGGATGATGGCGGGGGGGAACCCGGGGTTCAGTAATGGGATGACGCCTTTGATTAAAGTCTCTGATCAAACTCACCCGATTGACGCCCTTGATTGTCGCATTTGATCAACTCTGATATTGTATACTCTTGTGATGCCGCCGCCACGAAGCCGTTCGGCAGGCACCAAATCCCCGACCTCGCCACCACCAAGCAACGGAGCCGACCCCGCGTCCCCCTCACCTCACCTCACATGAACACACCCGCACTCATTTCCCCCCCCCCCCCCCATAGAGCTCCGAGGGGAGGTCGCCTGGCCGACCGGTTTTTATCCGAGAGACCCTTATCGGGATTAATTCTCACGGTTTCCGGCGATCAGGGAATTGGATGACCTCCCCCGTGCTACGTGGCACCGCGGCGCTGCGGCCGGCCTTAATATGGTGTGGTCGCGGCATGGGGCATTCGGCCACCGCGGTTGAGGCGCATTTCCCCCCACACACACTCCCACGGGTCGACGGGGCAAGCAGGGGAGGGACGGGACAGCATGAATAGCGGGCTCACAGGGGCTGTTGCGCATAGTCATGGAGGGTTGGGATAATTGCGCTTGAGCGCGCAGGCCCCATTGTTAGGAAGGGTAAGGGAGTAATTAGGATGTACGCCGCCAACGCCGCTCACTGATTAGCAGATCAAAAGCGCCCGGAACCGCCGTGCGCGGGCTCGAGGTGCACGAGCCCATTGTTCAGCGCAGCATCCCCTTTGAGGTAGGGAGGATAAATAGAGGAGCGCAGAGGGGAAATCGCTCTCTTCTCTCCAGGCCAGCGGACCAGCAGGAGTTCCAGCCAGCGACCCGAACGTCCGTGCGACGCATCGAGGTGCGCTGTTAGCGCAGAGAGCAGCGAACCTCCGCGGGCACCAAACAGTGAGTGGGGAGGTGAAGTAGGGTATCGTAAGCTGATAAATAGGGAATAGGTACAGGTTTAGTGGAATAGGCCAGCCTCGTCGACTCACTGATTCAACATCAATTCGCAGGTAGCATATAATAAATCATTAATAGCGAAGCGTGGTCTCGCGTGATCTTGTCGTGCAGTGTGAGCGTGTGGGTGCGCTGTGTGCACAGTGATTCGCCACGTGAGTGAGCGCTGCGCGGAGCTGAGCGCGCGGGTTGCGCGTGTGTACGCAGTGATCCTGTAGTGCTGCGGCTCGCCTCGGGGGAGCGCTGCGCAGAGCGGTGCGAGAGTGGGTGTCGTGTGTGCTCACTCCGTGTGTGATACAGGTGCGCGATCGTAACTTGAGTAGTCCGTGTGGGGTTGGAGTGCACGAAGCGGTGTGTGTGTGCGTACGTTCGTTACGTGTCGGATACGGATGCGCATTGGGAACGTGCCGCACAGGGCTATACTGCGAGCACGGCGTTTGCGTCATGATGCTGTGCGCACGTATGCTCGCAGCGTGGGAGTGCGGCGCGAGGCTGTAACAGTACGGGCGTCGCGTTCGAATGCCGGCGAAACCGTAGCGGGTAATAGGGAGGTGGGGTAACATAAATACAATAGGGGATGCAGGCGGGCGGGACCCCGGGGGCCAACGGCCCCCACAATTAGAAGCATTTTTATCGCTCATATGTATGTAAAGTGTAGGTTCAATCGAATCGGGGGAGGGATATGCGAACTGTGGGGGTTTGCAGGGTTAGAATCGCATTAAAATTATTCTAATAACAATATGTTCGTATGCGCATTTTACTGTGCTTGAATATATGTTATGTGCAAATGCGAATCGTTAGTCATAAATGCGAGGCAGGGTTTAAAATGTGCATGTTTAATCCAGTGTTAACGTTAATCCAGTGTTAGCATTATATTTAAGGACAAAATTATTAATATCAATTCGTCTGAAAAAGGCACGTGCCTTGTTCGTCTCGATCAACCAAAATTAGTACAATGTCGGTCATAAAGGTGTGCGAGTTCATTCATGAGCAGTGTTCGCTGATCCCCGATGACACAGACCTACACACAAACAAAGTACTCTTTATTAATTTAATTATCAGCTCAGACATCATCATCTCAATCATTTCCAAAGACGTGTGGGGTCCCGCGAGAGCAGGGCCTGGCAACAAATATCTGCAGCGGAAGCAGCAGAATCAGAAGTAGCTGCGTCGCCCTCGAAATGTGATGTTGCTGCTGCTGTATTTGCTTCTGCGTCGATCAAGATTAACGCTCTTGATCAACTCTGACATTGTAAACTCTCACATGTTAAATTCTAACATAGTGAAATATAATATTATAACCTATGAACTACAACCTATCCATTGTTACGCTGGAAAATACGATTAACTGTTATAGTGCAGAACCACATAATTGGAGGTATGGGATTATAATCGCATACTAATCATTAGACTCGCACTGAGCTAATTAGAATCACACTGTGGTTGTACGTATGGTAAGTTAATATGCCAACCGGGGGTGCAGGATTAGAATCGAATTACAATTATTCGAATCCCACTCGTCGTATTAAAATCACACTTTCCACTGTTGGATGAATGTGTCGTATCAATGGAATCGAATAGCCATGTAAGTTTATACAGTATACACAAATAAAGAGTATAACAATCACACATTGTAACATAGATACAAGAAACATTATTTAAAAAACGTATTTACACATATATATATTCCACTTTTTTAAAACTCAGAATGTCGTCGTTCATGTGTGGAGATGGAGCGCAGTGGATCGTATCGTCTAAGCTGCTTTTCGGAATCCGTGTGATAACCCAGTCACATCGCCTAACTCCAGTTGCAGCGCCTTACCCAAACTACATCTCCCCAACAATGCAGCCTTACCGATGCTGTGTATTGTGTTTATGGGATAACAGAGGTGTGTAGAGTGATTGTATTGCAAGTGTGGTCACTACGCGTCTGTACGTGCTCACACACGAAGCTCGGCGATTTTTGGCAACGCCACGGGGCTGCATTCACTTTAAATCGAGGACAATGGAGGGCATGGGGAACGTGTTTTTCCATTTATTCAGAATAAGTGCATAATGACACACTGAGATGCACTTACATATTCATGCATGAAGCACAATGGGCACATTACCCTTCGGTATGTTAATATATATGCGGATTGTGCCTTCCAAAATTAACAATCGAATGCAAATATCCTGAAAGACAAAGGATTGGATCCTAGGGGGGGAGTTATAAGGCGGCTCAGAAGCAGAGCTCAATGCCATTTCGAGAGGGAACTTGATGAGGTTGGACGCTCGACTCGTCGCTCTGCTGATCGCCCTACAACCGCGAGACAACGCAGCCTGGCGAGCACAATTGCTGTGTCGACAGTTATGCGACTTTGCGTCGGGAGAGTTCGTGGCGACATCTTCAGACGGGTTCCAGACATCGATCTACCGTGAATCTCCAAGTAAGTGTCTATTTTCGCGGATAAACTCTTAAACGTGTTCGTCGTCAAATTAGCGGGATTTTTTGGCGTCTCGGTTAGACGCGAGTGTCGTTCTTGTTTTAGTAGTTAACAAAATCCAAAACTCAACGCTAAACATCCTTGCGGCCGATAGCGTTCTTTTGACTCGATAACACCGCTGCAGTTACTACGCTCACATGGAGCAGAGACGCTCTCCACAGCCCCACGCACACGGAGGCAAGAAGCCATTCAATTGCTCTGTGTGTGGGAAGGCATTTTCATGGCTATCACATCTTCATAGTCACCAGAAAACACACACGGGCGAGAAGCCTTTCCTGTGCCCTGTGTGTGGGAAGGCATTTGCACAGTCATCACCTCTTTAAACTCATCAGAGAACACACACGGGTTAGAAGCCATTCCTGTGCCCTGTGTGTGGGAAGACATTTGTATGGTCATCACATCTTCAGAGTCATCAGAGAACACATACGGGCGAGAAGCCATTCCTGTGCCATGTGTGTGGGAAGGCATTTGCAGACTCATCAACTCTTCAAACTCATCAGAGAACACACACGGGCGAGAAGCCATTCCTGTGCCCTGTGTGTGGGAAGGCATTTTCACAGTCATCATCCATGAACAGGCATCAGAAGGTCCACAAGGTGCTGCGATGATTCCTGAAGATAATTCCACTATCGATCCCATGCAGTTGGATCCCGAGAGATGGTTGGATGTAATGGAGTGGCTCGAGGATCAACCCGAGAGCTCGGGGTGACTGAAATATAATGTTGCATGCGGTTATACCTATTAAGCTGTCTTGAGTACGTTTGTGTGTAATTCTGACCATTTAGTTTTACAGTTCGTTTGAGAGTTTCTTGACGTGCAGGTGGTGATTTTTGATTTTGTCGGATTTAAGTCTTCCTGTTGAGCTAAAGTTGGAATGCATATGTAGTTAGATATTTACTCAACATTTTAAACGGGTTTTTTTTCAAGTATAAAGCTTTTTTTGGATGGTAATAATCTACTTTAGGATGTACATTGATGACGCGTTCGTTGGATATATGGCCTTGACTTCAACATAGACGAACAGTGAACAAACGTGGTGAACTAAAAAGGGCATCATGGGGAATGATACTTTAACGCTTTGGTATTCCTGGAACGGAAATGGTTTGCATTCTACTGGAAATGTGTGAACATAGGACGTAATAAATATTCCCTTCGAGTTTTGACGTAAACATGATTGCAGATGAATAAAAACGTATTTTTAACAAATGTTTGTTCGGTCTTTATTGTATAATGTTCCTAGCAAAAACATGTTCAGAGAATTTCATGTGGAGGATCTCCATCACACAAGTGTGCCCTTGGCTGTCTATCCGATTAACACGTGTTCCTTGAGGGGAAAGGTCCCCGTAGTTAATCGTTCATCAACATACCAGTCCTTAATTCCGAAGTATGTCGGGGATAAACTGTACTTTATAACATGTAAACTGTAATACTATAGACGATAACACTAAACATTAAACGATTATAAACCAGTGTTTAAATGTATAACCATATAAACGGAGGTAAGGTATTATAATATCATTAGAAGAACACTGGTCGTATTGGAATCGCACTCTGCTCATATGTATGTATAGTGTACGTGCAAGGATCGGATAAAAATTATTACAATTACAACATGGTCATATGACAATCACGATTTTTCCTGCTAGATGTCATCGAGTAACAATACGGAATATATACTTATATAAATACACGCACACACCCATTAGAAACTCATGAGATTATGAATCTTTACAATTATTATAACAATCACTAATTGTGACAAAGAGAAATTCCCAGAAGCAAAACACCACGCTCACGTGACGAATTCTTAGACAAACTGCAACACTCAAGTGACAGAACTCAACAAAAAACGCCGCTTTAAAAATAAACAACATCAATGGACAAATCCTTAAAACAGACAAAACTCGCACGTTTGTAGCTGTTAGAAGAAAACAACACCTAGCACCTTCAACTATACACATTATACATCCAACTCGTAAATGGGGCGGTATATGACAGCCTTCGCTGCTGTCGACGGGGCCAAGCAGCGAGTGTTTAACTCCATTGTTTCAGAATCCGTGTCATCACCCGGCCACAGCGCCTTAGCCAAACTACATCTCCCCAACAAGGCAGCCTTCCCTATGCTGTGTATTTTAGCAGTTTATTTACGGACGCACTTGAAGTTAACAATTCGTCTAGAAAAGGCAGGCGACTTGTTCTACCAACATGATTTCAATTTACATCCGAAAGTTCATTCATGAGCAGTATTCACTAAGCCCCGATTGCACTAACCTACACACAGCTATGATTAAACAAAGTAAACATTAGTCGCTTATCTCAGCTCAGACATGATCTTAGCAATTATTTCCAAATCCGTGTCGGGTCCCACGAGAACAGGGCACGTTCACAAACTCTCAAATTGTAAACTCACATTGTATACCCTAACATTATAAACTCTAACAATATAACCTTCAAACTATGAGCTATACACTGTAACGCTTAAAAATAACACTACAAACTAGTGTTATAGTAAACTATAATGTTGTGAACTCTAACAATATAAGCTAACAGCGATACATTATAACGCTATAAAATAACATCATAAACAAGTGTGATATTCGAATCTCATTCGAATTCTTTGCTTCACACCGTGGTCCTCTAAGAATCACACTATGCTCGTGAGTATGTAACATGTCTGTATGTAATATGCATGAATGTAATATGTATGTATGTAACATGTCTGTATGTAATATGTATGCATGAGATATGTCTCTATGTAGTATGTATGCATGTAACATGTCTGTATGTAATATGGACGTGCGAACCAAGGGTGGGATATGTGAAGCGGAAGGTGCAGGATCAGGATGGGATTAAAATTATTTGAATAACACTTTGGAGGTATTAGGATCAAGCTGTCTACTATTGGATGAATGTTCCATCTCAATGGCATCAAATATCAATATTCAGTATGAATATGTAAAATAATCGCACAAACCCAATATTAGCCCGTGAAATAATGAATCGTTATAATTGTAATGACTCCGTAGTCAGACTGCAGAGGGTTCTTTTATTTAGCCTTTAACGCGGTTTCAGACCCCAGGCGTCACGATATAGCAACGACGACGACGAGACAGCAACCAGCCAACACAGCCCCAAACCTCGTTCCTCCCCCTCTCTCATTCTCGGCGTGAACCTCCGCCCACACTTGGTCTCGCCTTCCCTTCTCGAACTCTCTCTATCTTGTTGTCATCACTTGTCTCTTAGTTGAGGCACTGTCTTTACATCACCCACCTCTATGACCTCTACCTGACCCCGCCATAGGCGGAGCAACTTGGGGGACATACAGATGTGTATGTAAATTATCTGTTCAATCGGGGGTCGGATATGTGAACCGTGGGGTGGGGGGGTACAGGGCAAGACTTGCATTCAAATTTCAGAATAACAATATGGTCGTATTAGCATTTTAATGGGCTTGAATGTATGTTACGTGCAAATGCAAATCGTTAGTCGTAAATGCGAGGGAGGGGTTAAGAGATGCACGTTTAATCCAGTGTTAACATTTATTTTAGCATCATATATAAGGACACTATTGTTGATAATAACTCGTCTGGACATGTCATGTGACTTGTTCTACTCGATCAACCAAAATTAGTACAATGTCGGTCATACAGGAGTGTGATTTCATTCATGAGTAGTGGTCACACAGCCCCGATGACACTAACCTACCTAAAGTTATGGTTAAACAAAGTAATCTTGAGTGACCTAATTCTCAGCTCAGACATGATCATCGCAATCATTTCCAAAGACGTGTAGGGTCGTGCGAGAGCAGGTGCCGACTACAAACAGCTGGGCAGCAGAATCGGAAGTAGCTGCGTTGCCCTCGAAATGTGATGTTGCTGCTTTTGTTGTCGCTGCTGCTGTTGTTGCTGCTGTAGTTGTTTCTGTTGCTGCAATAAACGCAGGGAGGTGGTGTTCCGTGATGGGATGACGCCTTTGATTAAAGCCTCTGATCAAACTCACCCGATTGACGCCCTTGATCGTCGCATTTGATCAACTCTAATATTGTAGACTCTCACATGTTAAGCTCTATCATAGTGAAACATAATATTATAACCTATGAACTACAACCTATCCATTGTAACGCTGTAAAATAATATTACCTATTGGGTTTCACTCCCTCGTCGAGAAGGCCGCTCTCTTCCTTTTCTAAAGTTACATGCTAATTTCACTGCATTCACTTTAAATCGAGGACAAAGTTTTTCCATTTATTCAAAATAAGCGTACAATTACACACTGAGATGCACTTACATATTCATGCATGAAGCACAATGGGCACATTACCCTTCGGTATGTTAATAGACATGCGGATTGTACCTTCCAAAATTACCAATCGAATGCAAATATCCTGAAAGACAAAGGATTTGATCCTAGGGGGGGAGTTATAAGGCGGCTCAGAAGCAGAGCTCAATGCCATTTCGAGAGGGAACTTGATGAGGTCGGAACCTCGACTCGTCGCTCTGCTGATCGCCCTTCAACCGCGAGACAACGCAGCCTGGCGAGCACAATTGCTGTGTCGACAGTTAGGCGACTTTGCGTCGGGAGAGTTCGTGGCGACATCTTCAGACGGGTTCCAGACATCGATATACCGTGAATCTCCAAGTAGGTGTCTATTTTCGCGGATAAACTCTTAAACGTGTTCGTCGTCAAATTAGCAGGATTTTTTTGCGTCTCGGTTAGACGCGAGTGTCGTTCTTGTTTTAGCAGTTAACAAAATCCAAAACGCTAAACATCCTTGCGGCCGATAGCGTACTTTTGACTCAATAACACCGCTGCTGTTACTACGCTCACATGGAGCAGAGACGCTCTCCACAGCCCCACGCACATGGAGGAAAGAAGCAATTCAATTGCTCTGTGTGTGGGAAGTCCTTTTCACGGCCATCAGATCTTCAGAGACACCAGAGAACACACACGGGCGAGAAGTCGTTCCTGTGTTCTGTGTGTGGGAAGACATTTGCACACTCATCACATCTTCAGAGTCACCAGAAAACACACACGGGTGAGAAGCCATTCCTGTGCCCTGTGTGTGGGAAGACATTTGCACAATCGACAACTCTTCAAACTCATCAGAGAACGCACACGGGCGAGAAGCCATTCCAGTGCCCTGTGTGCGGGAAGACATTTGCACAATCGACAACTCTTCAAACTCATCAGAGAACGCACACGGGCGAGAAGCCATTCCTGTGCCCTGTGTGCGGGAAGACATTTGCACAATCGACAACTCTTCACACTCATCAGAGAACGCACACGGGCGAGAAGCCATTCTTGTGCCCTGTGTGTGGGAAGACATTTGCAAAGTCATCACATCTTCAGCGTCACCAGAGAACGCACACAGGCGAGAAGCCATTCTTGTGCTCTGTGTGTGGGGAGGCATTTTCACAGTCATCAACCAGGAACAGGCATCAGAAGGTCCACAATGATAGGAAACTGAAATCAAAAGCTGAAATTCAAGGTGCTGCAATGAGTTCTAAAGAAGTTTCCACCTTCGATCCCATGCAGTTGGATCCCGAGAGATGGCTGGATGTAATGGAGTGGCTCGAGAGTCAACCAGAGAGCTCGGGGTGACTGAAAAAAAATTACGTCATGTGGTTATACCTTTTAAATCCGTATCGAGTACTTTTGTGTATAATTTTGACCATTTTAGTTTTACAGTTTTTGAGAGTTTAATGACGTGCACAGTGGTGGTTTGTAATGTTATCGGATTACTTGCCGAAGTGGTGTGATGAGCACTGGTTGTGAGAGGGTTCAATTGTAGTCGTTAAGTGTTCCTGTTGAGCTAAAGTTGGAATGCGTCTGTAGTTAGATCTTTACTCAACATTTTAAACGATTTTTTTTTCAAGTATATAGCTGTATTAATCGACTTTAGATAGCTGTTTTCAGGATGTACATTGATGACGCGTTCGTTGGATATATGGCCTTGACTTCAACATAGACGCACAGTGAACAAATGTGGTGAACTAATAAGGAAATAATGGGGAATGATACTTTAACGCTTTGGTATTCCTGGAACGGATATGGTTTGCATTGTACTGGAAATGTGTGAACATAGGACATAATAAATATTCCATTCGAGTTTTGACCTAAAAATTATTGCAGATGAATAAAAACGATTTTTTAACAAATGTTTGTCCGGTCTTTATTTATAATGTTCCTAGCAAAAACATGTTAAGATAATTTCAAATGGAGTATCTCCGTCACACAAGTATGTCGGGGATAAACTGTTCTCTATAACATGTCAACTGTAATACTATGAACGATAATACTAAACATTAAACGATTATAAACTAGTGTTTCAATTTATAACCATTTAAACGGAGCTAAGGTATTATAATATCATTAGAAGCATTAGAATCACAGTGTGGTCGTATAAGAATCGCTAATATGTATGTATAGTGTACGTGCAAGGATCGGATAAAAAATTATTACAATTACAACATGGTCATATTACAATCACGATTTTCACTGCTAGATGTCATCGATTAACAAGACGGAATATATTTATATAAATACACGCGCAAACCCATTATAAACGCATGCGATCATGAATCGTTACAATTTTATAACAATCACAAATTGTAACAAAGCGAAATTCCCACAAGCAAAACACCACGCTCACGTGACGAATTCTTAAAGAAACTGCAACACTCAAGTGACAGAACTCAACAAAAAAAACGCCGCAAAAAAAACAACATCAATGGGCAAGTCTTAAAAACAGAAAACACACGCACGTTAGCAGCTGTTAGAAGAAGACAACACCTAGCACCTTCAACTATACACATTATACATCCAACTCGTAAATGGGGCGGTATATGACAGCCTTCGCTGCTGTCGACGGGGCCAAGCAGCGAGTGTTTAACTCCATTGTTTCAGAATCCGTGTCATCACCCGGCCACAACGCCTTAGCCAAACTACATCGTCCCAACAAGGCAGCCTTCCCTATGCTGTGTATCTTAGCAGTATATTTACGGACGCACTTGAAGATAACAATTCGTCTAGAAAAGGCACGCGACTTGTACTACCAACATGATTTCTATTTATATCCGAAATTAGTATGAGTTGATTCATGAGTAGTATTCACTAAGCCCCGATGGCACTAACCTACACACAGTTATGATTAAACAAAGTAAACAGTAGTCGCTCATCCCAGCTCAGACAAGATCTTAGCAGTTATTTCCAAATCCGTGTCGGGTCCCACGAGAACAGGGCACGTCCACAAACTTTCAAATTGTAAACTCACAGAGCATACTCTAACATTACAAACTCTAACAATATAACCTTTAAACTATGAGCTATACATTGTAACGCTTTAAAATAACAATACAAACTAGTGTTATAATAAACTATAATGCTGTGAACTCTAACAATATAAGCTATGAGCGATATATTATAACGCTATAAAATAACATCATAAACTAGTGTTACAGATTAGAACACCGTACATTGAAGTGTGATATTCGAATCTCATTTGAATTCTTAGCTTCACACCGTGGTCCTCTAAGAATCACACTATGCTCGTCAGTATGTAACATGTCTGTATGTAATATGCATGAATATAATGTCTGTATGTAACATGTATGCATGTCATCAGAGAACACACACGGGCGAGAAGCCATTCCTGTGCCCTGTGTGTGGGAAGACATTTGCAGACTCATCAACTCTTCAAACTCATCAGAGAACACACACAGTCGAGAAGCCGTTCCTGTGCTCTGTGTGTGGGAAGACATTTGCACACAAGTCACACATCAACAGGCATCAGAAGGTCCACAATGATAGGAAACTGAAATCAAAAGCTGAAATTCAAGGTGCTGCAATGAGTCCTGAAGAAGTTTCCACCTTCGATCCCATGCAGTTGGATCCCGAGAGATGGCTGGATGTAATGGAGTGGCTCGAGAGTCAACCAGAGAGCTCGGAGTCACTGAAAAAATATTATGTCATGTGGTTATACCTTTTAAGCCGTATCGAGTACTTTTGTGTGTAATTTTGACCATTTTAGTTTTACAGTTTTTTTAGAGTTTAATGACGTGCACAGTGGTGGTTTGTAATGTTATCGGATTACTTGCCGAAGTGGTGTGATGAGCTCTGGTTGTGAGAGGGTTCAATTGTAGTCGTTAAGTGTTCCTGTTGAGCTAAAGTTGGATTGCGTCTGTAGATACATCTTTACTCAACATTTAAAAGTTTTTTTTCAAGTATATGGCTTTTTTTGATTGGTATTAATCGACTTTAGATAGCGATTTTAGGATGTACATTGATGACGCGTTCGTTGGATATATGGCCTTAACTTCAACATAGACGCACAGTGAACAAATGTGGTGAACTAATAAGGAAATCATGGGGAATGATACTTTAACGCTTTGGTATTCCTGGAACGGAAATAGTTTGCATTGTACTGGAAATGTAATAAATATTCCCTTCGAGTTTTGACGTAAAAATGATTGCAGATGAATAAAAACGTATTTTTAACAAATGTTTGTCCGTTCTTTATTTTATAATGTTCCTAGAAAAAACATGTTAAGCGAGTTTCAGGTGGAGGATCTCCGTCACACAAGTGTGCCCTTAACCGGCAGCATCTTGGCTGTCTACACGATTAACACGTGTTCCTTGAGGGGAAAGGTCCCCGTAGTTAATCATTCATCAAAGTAACAGTCCCTAATCCAAAGTATGTCGGGGATAAACTGTACTCTATAACATGTAAACTGTAATACTATAAACGATAACACTAAACATTAAATGATTATAAACTAGTGTTTTAATTTATAACCATATAAACGGAGGTAAGGTATTATAATATCATTAGAAGCATCAGAATCACAGTGTGGTCGTATAAGAATCGCACTCTGCTAATATGTTTGTATAGTGTACGTGCAAGGATCGGATAAAAATTATTACAATTACAACATGGTCATATTACAATCACGATTTTCACTGCTAGATGTCATCGAATAACAAAAGACGGAATTATTTATATAAATACAAGCACAAACCCATTATAAACTCATGAGATTATGTATCGTTACAATTATTATAACAATCACAAATTGTGACAAAGCGACATTCCCACAAGCAAAACACCACGCTCACGTGACGAATTCTTAAACAAACTGCAACACTCAAGTGACAGAACTCAACAAAAAAACGCCGCAATAAAAAGAACAACATCAATGGACAAATCCTAAAAACAGACAACACACGCACGTTAGTAGCTGTTAGAAAAAGACAACACCTATCACCTTTAACTATACACATTATACAGCCAACTCGTAAATGGGGCGGTATATGACAGTCTTCGCTGCTGTCGACGGGGCTAAGCAGCGAGTGTTTAACTCCATTGTTTCAGATTCCGTGTCATCACCCGGCCACAGCGCCTTAGCCAAACTACATCTCTCCAACAAGGCAGCCTTCCCTATGCTGTGTATTTTAGCAGTTTATTTACGGACGCACTTGAAGATAACAATTCGTCTAGAAAAGACAGGCGACTTGTACTACCAACACGATTTCAAATTTCTATCCGAAAGAAGTATGAGTTCATTCATGAGTAGTATTCACTAAGCCCCGATGGCACTTACCTACACACAGTTTTGATTAAACAAAGTAAACATTAGTCGCTCATCTCAGCTCAGATATCATCATAGCAATTATTTCCAAATCCATTCATCCAACAGTGGACAGTGTGATTCTAATACGACTAGTGGGATTCGAATAATTGTAATTCGATTCTAATCCTGCATATCCTACCCCCGTGTTCGCATATTCACTTACCATACGTACGACCACAGTGTGATTATAATATGAGCACAGTGCGATTCTAATGATTCTTATGCGATTATAATCCGACACCTCCTTTTACGTGATTATACACCATAACAATTAATAGTATTTTACGGCGTTACAGTGGATAGTTGTAGTTCATAGGTTATAATATTATATTTCACAATGTTAGAGTTTAACATGTGAGAGCCTTCAACTATCAGAGTTGATCAAATGCGACGATCAAGGGCGTCAATCGGGTGCGTTTGATCAGAGTCTTTTATCAAAGGCGTTTTCCATCACCGAATACCACCTCCCTGCGTATATAACAGCAAAAAAATCAACTCCAGCCGCAACATCACATTTCGAGGGCGACGCAACTACTTCTGATTCTGCTGCTTCTGCTGCCGGGCTATTTGTGGCCGGGCCCTTCTCTCGCGGGACCGCACACGTCTTTGGAAATGAATACTATGATCATGTCTGAGCTGAGGTTTGAGCGAATAAAGTTTACTTTGTGTAAACATAACTGCGTGTAGGTTAGTTTAATCGGGGATCAGCGAAGTATATTATCGCACTACTCATGAATGAAATCACACTCCTGTATGACCGACATTGTATTAATATTGGTTGATCGAGTAGAACAAGTCACATGGCATGTCCAGACGAATTCTTATCAACAACAGTGTCCTTAAATATGATGCTAAAATAAATGTTAACACTGGATTAAACGTGCAACTCTTAACCCATCCCTCGCATTTACGACTAACGATTTGCATTTGCACATAACATCAAAATGCTAATACGACAATATTGTTATTTTAAAATTTGAATGCGATTCTTGCCCTGTACCCCCCACAGTTCACATATCCGACCCCCGGTTCGATTGAACAGATAATTTACATACACATGTGTAGAGTGCGATTTTAATACTTCTAATGAGATTTAAATACCGTACCTCCGTTTATGGTGCTATAAATTATAAAACCAGTTGATATTTTTATTGTCGTTTAATGTTTAGTGTTATTGTTTATAGTGTTATCAGTGTACATGTTTTTAAGTACAGGTGATTCCCGGTATACTTCGGTATTCTGGACCTGAACGTTGCTAAACGATTCATAACGAGGACCTTTCCCCGCCAGAGCGCAATCCGCTAATGAAAAGAACTCGGGGCGGCGGGAGCACGTGCTTCCATGGGCAGTGACATAAGAAGGGAGGGGCTGCTGGGGGCTCTGGGTTCCCAGGGGGTCCAGACGCTTAAGCCTCTGGGCGCCGCCAACGGGGGGGGGGGGGGCTGTGTGTGCTCTGTGGGATGTCTGGTGGTGCACACGGCCCCACCCCTCGTTGGACCAGGCATAAAAGGAGAGCTCCCTGGACGATCGGGGCCCAGTTGTAACTCAAGACCCAAGACCCACGGCCAGCCATCTGAAGACCCTGGGATGCTGTGAGAGTCAGCGCTGGGACTCTGGAACTCCCGACTCTACGACCTTGTGAGGGCGAGTTCCGGAGCGTAGCCAGAGTAGAGTATCTAGGCTGTGTACCTAGGCTGTAACAGAGTATCAGGACTGTTGGAGAGTTGGACTGTTGGAGTGTTGTATTGTAATAAAGAAGTTACCTCTACAAGTGTCTCCGGAACCCGTTACACATGGGCAGTGGGGGACAGGGCATGGTTGTATTGCCCACAGGTGCCACCGGGTATGCCCCCCAAGTTGCTCCGCCCATGGCGGGGTCAGGTAGAGGTCATAGAGGTGGGTGATGTCAAGACAGTGCGTCAACTAAGGGACAAGTGGTGACAACAAGATAGAGAGAGTTCGAGAAGGGAAGGCGAGACCAAGTGTGGGCGGAGGTTCACGCCGAGAATGAGAGAGGGGGAGGAACGAGGTTTGGGGCTGTGTTGGCTGGTTGCTGTCTCGAAGTCGTCGTTGCTATATCGTGACGCCTGGGGTCTGAAACCGCGTTAAAGGCTAAATAAAAGAACCCTCTGCAGTCTGAGTTCGGAGTCATTACAATTGTAACGATTCCTTATTTCACGGGCTAATATTGGGTTTGTGCGATTATTTTACATATTCATACTGAATATTGCTATTTGATGCCATTGAGATTGAACATTCATCCAGCAGTGGACAGCTTGATCCTAATACCACCAAAGTGTTATTCAAATAATTGTAATCCCATCCTGATCCTGCACCTTCATGTTTCACATTTCCCACCATTGGTTTGCACGTCCATATTACATACATACATGTTACATGCATACATACTACATACAGACATATCTCATGCATATATATTACATACAGACATGTTACATACTGACGAGCAAAGTGTGATTCCTAGAAGACCACGGTGTGAAGCTAAGAATTCGAATGAGATTCGATTATCACACTTCAATGTACGGTGTTCTAATCTGTAACACTAGTTTATGATGTCTTTTTATAGCATTATAATATATCGCTCATAGCTTATATTGTTAGAGTTCACAACATTATAGTTTACTATAACACTAGTTTGTAGTGTTATTTTAAAACGTTACAATGTGTAGCTCATAGTTTAAAGGTTATGTTGTCAGAGTTTATAATGTTAGAGTATACAATGTGAGTTTACATTTTGAGAGTTTGTGGACGTGCCCTGTTCTCGTGGGACCCGACACGGATTTGGAAATAATTGCCATGATCATGTCTGAGCTGGGATGAGCGACTAATGTTTACTTTGTTTAATCATAACTGTATGTAGGTTAGTGCCATCGGTGCTTAGTGAATACTACTCATGAATGGACTCATACCTCTTCTTAGTTCTTTCGGTAAAGTCACGTAGAAGGGAAGTAATAAAATAATAAAAATAAAACATAATAAAATAATTCTCACGACGTTTCGGCCACAACGCAAGTAGCCGTCTTCAGGTGAAGAATGAAACACTGCCAAGCTTGGAGCGTATATATAAGCTGGGTTGGAGGTGGAATAAGAGCGCCTTGACAAAATAATTTGCATATCAAGAGGAATTTAGCATATTTATGGGAAATGCGTAGGAGGTGGGCGGGGGGGGTTTCAAAGTCATATTATGCCCATGCATTATGTAGGATTAGCAGCATCAGAGGGAGGGGGTAGCATTAACAAAGGGAGGGAATGTTAATAGTATGTAGAAGCCACCAAACATGTCAATGGGGAGCGGTGACAGGAGGCCCGCAGCGGAGCAAATAATGCTAAATGTCATCGAATAACAAAAGACGGAATATATTTAAATAAATAGACGCACAAACCCATTATAAACCCATTATATACTCATGAGATTCTAACAATCACAGATTTTGACAAAGCGAAATTCCCACAAGCAAAACACCACGCTCACGTGACGAATTCTTAAACAAACTGCAACACTCAAGTGACAGAACTCAACAAAAAAACGCCGCAATAAAAATAATAACATCAATGGACAAATCCTAAAAACAGACAACACACGCACGTTAGTAGCTGTTAGAAAAAGACAACACCTAGCACCTTCAACTATACACATTTAAGCTGGGTGCTTTAAGGATCCGCCACGTGCGAGGGACCGGTGTCTGGAGCCCGGTCAAATTTTTCATAGGAGGGACCTGCCTAACCCTGTGGTGCGAACCCTTGACGCCCGGAAAGGCACAAGATTCCACCATGGGCAGGGGACTGGCGTCGAGAACCAGGTTAAAATGCGCAACGTAGCGATTGTAGGCTCCACTCCCAACAGCAATACTGTATAGTTCTATTCGGTGCCATTTAGTTAAAAGATTCAGCCAGCAGTGGGCAGCTTGATTCTAGTATGACCATAGTGTGATTATAATGATCTTGATGCGATTCTAAATCTGGCACCTGCCAGGCCGCATTTACAACTCCCGATGCGCATTTTCAAATAACGTTGATTCGAGCATTATGTAATTATAATACAACCAAAGTGTTATTCTAATACTTTAATCGAATCCTAATCCTGCACCTTCCGTTTCGCATATCCGACCCCCGATACGAATGTCCAAATTACATACATACATACGAGCATCGTGTGATTCTAATATGGCCACATTATGATTCTAATCATTCTTTTGTGATTCTAATACCACTCTTCAACATATGGTGTTCTAAACTATAACACTAGTTTATAGTGTTATTTTCACAGCATTATAATGTATTGTTTATAGTTTATAGGTGATATTGTTCACAACATTAGAATAATTATAATAGACCAAAGAGTTATTCAAATAATTTTAATCCGATCCTGCATCTTCAGTTTCACATATCTTCTATATTCAAGCAGAGTAAACGCTAATACGACCATAATGTTATTCAAATATTTTAATTCGGTAATCCCATTTATTCAAAATAAGTGCATAATTACACACTGAGATCCACTTACATATGCATGCATGAAGCACAATGGGCACATTACCCTTCGGTATGTTAAAAGACATGCGGATTGTGCCTTCAAAAATTAACAATCGAATGCAAATATCCTGAAATGCAAAGGATTGGATCCTAGGGGGGGAGTTATAAGGCGGCTCAGAAGCAGAGCTCAATGCCATTTCGAGAGGAAACTTGATGAGGTTGGACGCTCGACTCGTCGCTCTGCTGATCGCCCTTCTACCGCGATTTTGCGTCGGGAGAGTTCGTGGCGACATCTTCAGACGGGTTCCAGACATCGATATACCGTGAATCTCCAAGAAAGTGTCTATTTTCGCGGAACGTGTTCTTCGTCAAATTAGCGGGATTTTTTTGCGTCTCGGTTAGACGCGAGTGTCGTTCTTGTTTTAGCAGTTAAAAAAATCTAAAACTCAACGCTAAACATCCTTGCGGCCGATAGCGTACTTTTGACTCGATAACACCGCTACTGTTACTACGCTCACATGGAGCAGATACGCTCTCCACAGCCCCACGCACACGGAGGCAAGAAGCCATTCAATTGCTCTGTGTGTGGGAAGACATTTTCATGGCCATCACATCTTCAGAGACACCAGAGAACACACACGGGCGAGAAGCCGTTCCTGTGCTCTGTGTGTGGGAAGGCATTTGCACAGTCATCAACTCTTCAGAGTCATCGGAAAACACACACTGGTGAGAAGCCATTCCGGTGCCCTGTGTGTGGGAAGGCATTTGCACAGTCATCAACTCTTCAAACTCATCAAAGAACACACACGGGGGTGAAGCCATTCCTGTGCTCTGTGTGTGGGAAGGAATTTGCACACTCATCAACTCTTCAAACTCATCAAAGAACACACACGGGGGTGAAGCCATTCCTGTGCTCTGTGTGTGGGAAGGCATTTGCACACTCATCAACCATGAACAGGCATCAGAAGGTCCACAATGATAGGACACTGAAATCAAAAGCTGAAATTCAAGGTGCTGCAATGAGTCCTGAAGATGTTTCCACCTTCGATCCCATGCAGTTGGATCCCGAGAGATGGCTGGATGTAATGGAGTGGCTCGAGAGTCAACCAGAGAGCTCGGGGTGACTGAAACATAATATTGCATGTGGTTACACCTATTACGCCATATCGAGTACTTTTGTGCGTAATTTTTTACCATTTTAGTTTAACAGTTTTTGTGAGTTTAATTACGTGCACAGTGGTGGTTTGTAATGTTATCAGATTACTTGCCGAAGTGGTGTGAAGAGCACTGGATGTGAGAGGGTTTAATTGTAGTCGTTAGGTGTTCCTGTTGAGCTAAAGTTGGAATGCGCCTGTAGGTACATCTTTACTCAACATTTTAAACGGTTTTTTCAAGTACATAGCTTTTTTATTGGTATTAATCGACTTTAGATAGCCGATTTCAGGATGTACATTGATGTGGTGAACTAATAAGGAAATCATGGGGAATTATATTTTAACGCTTTGGTATTCCTAGAACGGAAATGGTTTGCATTGTACTGGAAATGTGTGAACATAGAACATAATACATATTCCCTTCGAGTTTTGACGAAAGAATGATTGCAGATGAATAAAAATGTATTTTGAACAAATGTTTGTACGGTCTTTATTTTATAATGTCCCTAGCAAAAACATGTTCAGATAATGTCAGGTGGAGGATCTCCGTCACACAAGTGTGCCCTTAACCGGCAGCATCTTGGCTGTCTACCCGATTAACACGTGTTCCTTGAGGGGAAAGGTCCCCGTAGTTAATCGTTCATCAACGTACCAGTCACTAATCCCGAAGTATGTCGGGGATAAACTGTACTCTATAACATGTAAACTGTAATACTATAAACGATACCACTAAACATTTAACGATTATAAACTCATAACCATATACACGGAGGTAAGGTATTATAATATCATTAGAATCACAGTGTGGTCGTATAAGAATCACGCACAAACCCATTATAAACTCATGAGATTATGAATCGTTACAATTATTATAACAATCACAAATTGTGACGACTAGTGGGATTCGAATAATTGTAATTCGATTCATATTCTTAGGTTTTTTCGGTAAAGTCAGAGCTCGGGGTGACTGAAATATAATGTTGCATGCGGTTATACCTATTAAGCTGTCTTGAGTACTTGTGTGTTTAACTCTGACCCTTTAGTTTTACAGTTCGTTTGAGAGTTTCTTGACGTGCAGGTGGTGAGTTTTGATGTTGGCGGATTACTTGGTGAAGTGGTGTGATGAGCAGTGGTTGTGAGATGGTTAAATTCCAGACAATATTGTAGTGTTTAAGTCTTCCTGTTGAGCTAAAGTTGGAATGCATCTGTAGTTAGATCTTTACGTTTTTTATAACACCAAAACAGAGGTACGGTATTATTAGTTCTGAACAAAATAAACGGAGGTTCGTGATTATAATCGCATAATAATAATTAGAATCGCACTGTGATAATGTTAGAATCACACTGTGGCCATATGCATGTTAAGTGAATGCGAACCGGAGGTAGGATTTGCAAGATTTGAATCTCATTACAATGATTAAAATCCCACTGTAGTCGCATTAGAATCAAACAGTCCACTGTTGGATGAATGTCATGTTAATTTAATCGAATAGCTATAAACGGTATGTAAACATATAAAGTGTATAACAATCACACATTATAACATAATTACATTACATATGATTTGAAAAATATACGTTCATTTAAAAAAAACTGAGAATTACGTGGATCTTGTGGGGAGATGGAACGCGGTGGATCGGATCGTCTCCGCTGCTGTTGACGGGGCCAAGCAGCGAATTTTTAACTCCAGTCACAGCGCCTTATCCAAACTACATCTCCCCAAAAAGGCAGCCTTCCCTCTGCTGTGTATTTTAGCCGTATATTTGAGGACGATATTGAAGATAACAATTCTTCAAGAAAAGGCATGATTACAATGTCTTTCATAAAGGAGAATGAGTTCATTCATGAGTGGTATTCACTAAGCCCAGATGGCACTAACCTGCACTCAGTTATGTTGAAACAAAGTAAACATTAGTCCCTCAAATCTCAGCTCATTCATGGTCATTGCAATTATTTCCAAATCCGTGTGGGGTTCCACGAGGACAGGGCACGGCCAAAAAACTCTCACATTATAAACTCACACTGTAAGCTCTAACATTATAAACTCTAACAATATAACTGTTAGAGCTATACATTGTAACGCTATAACAATAACACTGCAAACTACTTTTATAGTAAAATTTAATGTTGTGAACTCTAACAATAAAACCTATGAGCTCTACATTATAATGCAAAAAATTGCATTATAAGCTAGTGTTATAGATTGGAACACCATACATTGAAGTGTGATATTGGAATAACATTCGAATATTTAGAATTATTCGTGGTCCTCTTGGAATGACACTATGCTCGTAAGTACGTTACATGTCTGTATGTAACATGTCTGTATGTAATATGTATGTAATATGGACGTGCGAACCAAGGGTGGGATCTGTGAAACGGAAGGTGCAGGATCTGATTACATTTTTTTTCGTACCAGAATTACACTGCTAAAATCTACGTTATATGTAAATACGCATCAGAAGACCAAAATGTGGCCTGCGAGGTGCCAGGTTTAGAATCGCATAAAATTATTAGAATCACACCATCATCGTATTAGAATCAAGTTGCCCACTGATTGATTAATGTTCCATCTCAACGGCATCGAATAGAAATATACAAGTATGGAAATAGATAAATAATCGAACAAAGTTCATGAAATTGAATCGTTACAATTGTAATGACTCCAGACTCAGACTGGAGAGGGTTATTTTATTGATCTTTTAACACTGCTCACGACCCCGGAATCTCGATATAGCAACGAAAACGACGAGACAGAAAAATGCCACGACCCGATATTCCACCAAAACAGCCCTGAACGTCGTTCCTCCTCCTCTCTTATTCGTGGTGAGAATTTCCCACCACCATTTGTCCCGCCTTCCCTTCTTGAACTCTCTCTATCCTATTGTCACCGCTTGTCCCTTAGTAGATGCACTGTCTTTACATCAACAACAGTTTTTAGAAGCCACGTGCGTCAGGGCAGCAGCTGTAGAAAAATTTCCCAAACCTAACACTCAACTGTACGGGGTAAGCGGTGTGACCACACTCACCCGTCAACAACAAGAAAACAACACAATAACCACAACAACAATCCTAACACGCTTCCACGTTGTTCAACTGGCCCCTTCAATTGTCCGTGTGTTGGGCTTGGATTCTACGAGCGCAACCTTGCGCATTTTGACCTGGTTCTCGACGCCGGTCCCTCGCCCATGGTGGAATCTTGTGCCTTTCGGGGCGTCAAGGGCTCGCACCACAGCCTTGAAGGATTAGACAGGTCCCTGGCTTCTTTTGAGAAACATGACCGGGCTCCTGGCACCGATTCCTCACACGTGGCGGATCCTTGAGGCACCCCGGGCCTCAGGGGCTAGGAAACTGTGGGCGCCACAACACATTTCCTTTGGAGTACGGTTTCCGTTGCCGAGAGCCCCACCACGTCGGACACACCAGACTTGGGCTGTACAGGACATGGGGATGAGCTGTCTGGGTGGGGACGGACATAAGTCTTGAGGCGGGATGGGTGGACGAACCAACGGCGACGCCCTATCTACATTTTGCACACTTAGGCCGTTTCACCTCTATGACTTCAGCTGTATCATTATAAACGATATCACTCAACATTAAACGACTATAGACTGATTTTAGAATTTATACCACCATAAACGGAGGTACGGTATTCAAATCTAATTAGAAGTATTATAACCACACTGCTTATATGTATCTAAAGCGAACGTTCCGTCGAACCGGGGATTGGATATGCGAACTGTGGGGGGTGCAGGGTTAGAATCGAATTCAAATTCCTAGAATAACAATATTGTCGTATTAGCATTTTACTGTGCTTGACTGCATGTTACGTGTAAATGCAAATTGTTAGTCGTAAATGCGAGGCAGGAGTTAAGAGGTGCATGTTAATCCAGTGTTAACGTTTATTTTAGCATCATATTTAAGGACAATATTGGAAATAAAAGTTCGTCTGGACATTGCACGTGCCTTGTTCGTCTCGATCAACAAAAATTAATACAATGTCGGTCATAAAGGAGTGCGAGTTCTTTCATGAATAGTATTCGCTGAGCCCCCAGATACTAACCTACACACAGTTATTGTTAAACAAAGTAACGTTTAGTCACTTAATTCTCAGCTCAAACATGATCATCGCATTCATTTCCAAAGATGTGTGGGGTCCCGCGAGAGCAGGGCCTGGCTACAAATAGCCGAGCAGCAGAAACAGCAGAATCAGAAGTAGTTGCGTCGCCCTCAAAATGTGTTGTTGCTGCTGTTATTTTTGCTGCTGTAGTTACTTCTGTTGCTGTTATGTATTGGGTGGTGGCTCTTTTACTCATCACCACCCATTATCATCAGAATTAACACCCATTATCATCATTATCACTATCAACTCACCATCACCAACCATCATCACCACCACCACAACCCAACCATCACAACCAACATGCATCATAACCACCACCAATCATCCATCATCAACACCCATAATCACAACAACCCATCATCACCACCCATAACCATCACCACCCATCATCATAACCTCACCAATCATTACCACCACCCATGATCACCACTACCACCCATCATAATCACTACACATTAACATCACCAACCATCATCATTACCACCCTTCATAATCACCACCCATCATCATCATCACCACCATCCATTATCAAGAAACATCATCATCACCACCCATCATAAATTAACAAACACACACAGCTATATAGATATGTAACCTGACACATAGATAACAGACACACACAAATAAACAATCTCATTAACAACTTAATTATAAAAAGCCCATATTACCACTGCCAGGATAGGTGCACACAGACAAATCCTTTACACAATAATTTACATGGAACTCAAATTCACACTTAGTACAACCACCTCACTCACTTAAATATAACTACAGATCAATAACTCTAATAAAAACCTGAATTTATAAGTAAATAAACCAATGGGATGGTGTTTATACACTTGAAATGTAATGAATGAAATGCAAGTTAATAATTCCAATTAAACAAAAATAACTAAGAACAAATATGAAGCCTGAGGCCTAGGTATATGCCAGGCCTGATGGCCAGGCATCGCTTCAGTCCTCGCCGCAGTAACGGCGACATCAAAGACGGCACAAAGCGAGGGAGAAAATGTTTAATGTCGAACAGAGGGCTCTGCTGTTTCCGGTGACGCACACCACCCGCACTGCACCACGTGGTGCGCCCGCCACGCGCGTGGGGGCGGAGCCTCGCTGTAGTGACGTCACCTCTGTTACGTCATAGCCACGCCTCCACCCGCAGTCGAGAGGAATGCGCACGAGTGAGCAGCAGCAGAAGAAGCCTTTGCAGAGCGAATCCTCAACGAGGTGAGCGTCCCTGTTGACGATGTGTGTTGTTTATTTTTATTGCACGTTTTGACTACAAACTAAAGCTTCATTAATTTTTGAATATGTTGACATTTGGATTTTCTGCAACCAAATTAAGACTATTAGTTAGGTTACTTGGCATGCTCTGATATGTTGCTGTTACTGTCATTGTTTAGACTCAAAGTAAGTCAACATTTCAAACGTTCGTAACTAACCTGTTTTAATCTTATATAATATGATTAACATGTCTATAATGATTGTGTTATGATTGCCTGCATAATTGTGCCCTGCATTACATGTATTGAATGTTATCCAACACGAGGAGTCTGCCTTTTAGTTCAGACCCAAGCTACTGCCATAGACGTCTCCTATCTGTGATGTCACAGCCACATGGGCTGTATCTCTGACATCAAGTGACCTACGACGTCATTCTCGGGTCATAACAAATGATTAAAGTATGGTCATTTGACCCCAATGACCTACAAGACATGGGGGGGGGCTTTATCAAGCAGTCGATTAATACAAATGGGCTGTGAATCAACATGCTTGTCTGGATTAGAGTTTAAACATCACGGTTATGTCTGGCGATTATGTTTAATGCAATAGGCAGTTGGAATAAACATGTTCGCGTGGGTGGATGATTGAGTGATCTGACGCACGTGTGAGTGGGCAAACAAGCGAGTGAGTGATATGATTGGTACAGCGAGTGGTCAAATATGTAATAATTGAGAGGATGAGTGATTCAAAAGGTTGCTAAATCTGAGCGTTTTTACAACCTCCCCAGGCCCTCCAACATCAAACAGAAACTACTCCTGCCCAACAACATGGATAGACAACGCAAGTGGGCTGACATCTTGGAGGACTATGATGGTAAGTCCCAGTTACCTGCATCACGTGGCTTTTATGCAGAGGAGGCAGCTCCCTGATTAATTATTTTTAGTGGACGTGGCTTGGTGGTGATGGGAAGAGGTAAACGGTCAAGTGTGGCAGACAGCATGGATTTAGAGCTGCGTTTCAGCCATATTGGTTTAAACGGGGGTCTCAACTTTATGAAATTGATGATCTCAACATGCTTACAAAAATATGACTTGTAAAGTTTTACTGCCATGTGATTAATATTTCTCAACAGCAGGTCGTGTTTTGTGTTAAGAGGTAATTGCAGGGATCTCAGAATTAGTTGTGTGAATATCCACGTGCTTCGTTCTCTAATACATTACTCGTCCTTTGAATTAATTTTGTTTTCCGTAGCCCGGGAGTCATGGCGCCAGTCGACCACGTGGGGGGACATTATGGATGAAGTGGACCCTTTCCCAGGCCAAAGCTATGAAAATCGTTCCCCAAAGGTGTGTATGGGGTCTATGGGAGTCAAACACCACATTCTCTCCACACTCCCACACCATTGCACCAAAATATCACTACACCTCACATCACCACACAATCTCTTCACATCACCACCAACTCGATACAATATACTCTTAGTTTTTTTCGGTAAAGTCACGTATGTGACTCTTTCTTAGGTTTTTTTCGGTAAAGTCACATACGTGAGTATGAATCCTTGCAGTCACGAAAGCTTCAAATCGAGAATCAATACAATATCATAGAGCCTCATAAAGCGTCAATACCATCACAAGGCACCGTCTCTCCAGAACATTCCACAATTTCACCTCTCTGTATCACAACACCATCTCCCAACACCATCACTCCATCCCTCCATCATCACGTCATGCCATGAGTTAATGTGCATGTTTGCATCCAGACATAGATGTGCCAGTATGCATTTTTGTTTGTCTAAGTGCCCATCCATGTTTGTGTGCCAACGAGAATAGATTTTGTCCTGAGTGCACATGTCTCAATGGTCATGTGCTTATCTTCGCGTGAACAGAGGAGCATTGGGGAGGTGAAGAATTTCAGCGGAGTGAAGCGTCTCCAGGAGGACAAGCGCCTTGCGAAGGAGAAATGCACACTGGAAGAGAAGCGCCCCAACGACGTGAAGCGTCTCGCCAAGGTGAAGCACCAAACGGAGCAGAAGTGCCTTCGAAACAAAATCCTCAACGACGTAAAACGCGTCATGGAAAAGCGCCTCCTTGAAGAAACGCGCTTCATAGAGGAAAAGCGCCTCCGCGAGGTGAAGCGTCTCAAGGAGAAGCATCTGGAGGAAGAGAAGCGCCTCATAGATGTGAAGCGGGTCAAGGAAGAGAAGCGCCTCATGGAGGAGAAGCGGGTGGAAGAAGAGAAGCGCCTTGTCGAGGAGCAGCACCTCATTGAGGTGCAGCGAGTCGAGGAAGAGAAGCGCCTCATGGAGGAGAATCGCCTCTTTGAGGTGAAGCGTCTCATAGAGCTGAAGCGTCTTGAGAAAAAAAATAAGCGACTTGAGGAGAGGCGCTTTCGCAAGGTGAAGCTCCTCGAGGAGAAACGTCTCATTCAGGAGAAGCGCCTCGTTGAGGTGAAGCGTCAAGAGGAGGAGGAGCACTTGATGGAGGAGAAGCGTCTTGTGGAGCAAAAGCGCCTCGAGGAAGAGCAGCGCCTCGCCAAGATCGAGCGACAATGGCTCCAGACCGCTACCACCAGCAGCAGCACCACTACCACTGCCACCACCACTGCCGCTACCACCGCCGCCACCACCACGTCCTCCAATCCTGTGTGGGGCCCAATGGCTCCGAGCTTTGGAGAAGAGGGCTTCCAAGAAGATAAAGCGAACTCCGGAGTCGCTGAGCCAGGGTAAACCACTCTGCGTGTGCGCCCTGTGTGTTTATTTTTGTTATTTATTGCCATGCTTCTCACGCAGCATCAGCCTAACTCGGTCTCAAGACTTTTTTTCAGGAGGATCCTGCCAAGTTTGCTCGCATTTTTCAAGAAAGTTGCTACTGTTTGCGATCCAAATTGAACGATTTGCATTGCTTGTGTGGGTTTAGTAACAGGGAGAAAGCTGCAGAACATTCCCAAAACAGGTGGCTGCATAATCCACACGGAGAATGTGGCCAAACGTGGAAATCAAACCCAGGTCAATGTTGCTGTGACGCACAGGTGCTCAAGCCCTGTCGCGCTCTCAAAATTCACAGACACTGCAAACCCCACGTGTACATTCCGCTATACTGAGGACAGATTTATTTTTCATAACTGGTTTCTGGGTTAGACTACATAACGAAGTGGGCATATCTTCACCATATAACCCTCCATCCACTGTGAGATTTTCGCTGTCTATCGCCTGTTTCCAGGCCAGTTGCCATGTCGCTTTGTAATGCACAGCGACAGCTACCACTGAGAGGGGTGTTCAATTTAAAACGCGATGAGATGAGAGATGCGAGAGGCTCATCGCATGCAATGCACTCTGAGATGCCTTCGACGTCCAGGGAGGTGGCTCTCTCGACCACGAATCACTGTCGGACACTTTTTCGAAATCGTGGATGTGTTGAAGCGGCCAAATGGTCGTGCACTCATTCTTCACCATTACAGTTCAGATCTTGCTTCCCGCCTTGGCTATTATTGCTGCTGCATTGACCACACAGATCCACACCCATTCCGTCACAGTGGACGTTCAGGATCTCTATCGATGCCATTTGAAATGCTTAGGACATTATGTGCAAGGGGTCAATTAGTATATACAAATAGAAAAATGTCAATCTAGATTTGAAGTTGTCGTGATTACAGGGATCCATACTCTTTGGTTATATCGTTAAATTCACGTAGGTATGAAATAAAATAAATTAAATTAAATCACGACGTTTCGATGGCCATGTCGTTATTGCAAGAAAGTTTCTTGCTGTGGTTTTCCCACCTGATGATGATTGCTTGTGTTGCAATCGAAACGTTGTGATTTCATTTATTTTATACCGACGTGACTTTACCGAAAGAACCAAAAAGAATGTTACTTCAAATTATTCAGCTAAATTTGCACAGCAACGCTACCCACTGCTGCGAAACTACAGCAGTCTGTGTGGGACACAGCTGCACCTATCTCAAGGATAGCCTGGCGCCATGAGAATGACAGCACCAATACTAAACACACTCAATAGCCATGTCGTTATTGCTGTTTCTATTCAGCTCGAATTAATCCGCCACACATTCCACCCACGGACGATACCTTCATATCCGCCTTCCCGCCGTACCTTTCTTCATTATTGACAACTTGCAGCTCAGCACACGGCAGATACCTGCGCAGCGCGACTCACGACCTCCTCTCGATACCAAGATCCAGGATGGTCATCGTGTCTATGCTCCGCTTCTCGGTGGCAGCCCCAACAGTCTGGAACGATATCCCTCTGTACATTCGCAGCATCACCTCAATCGCCTCCTTCAAGAGACACTTAAAAACTCACCTCTACAATCATGCTTTTGAGCGACTCTGAGCTTGGCTCCGCGCCTCTGAGTTGCGGCCACTACGCGCGTTACAAATTGAACTATTATTATTAGATGGCGATGTCTCCCGTAGCAGCAAGGTGGAACGGTGTCGTGTTTGACAACCATCACAGTTTTACCATGTCTAGTGGTGGTCTCCCTGTTACAGGTTGAGTCAAGACTAAGAATATGCAGTCTATTCTTAGTCTTAAGCCTCACCTTACCATATTAATAAAAGTATGCGGCCCTTGCCCCACCACTTTCTCCAACCATTATATAAACGGAGTGGGAGCTTCTGCTGTGACGGTACCACCTGAAGACGGAAGCTTGTGTTGCCTCCGAAACGTCGTGATTTTTATTTTTTATTTTATTTTACTTTTTAATGTTTTTTACCTACGTGACTTTACCGAAAAAACCTAAGAATATGAATCATTGCAGTCACGAAAGCTTCAAATCTAGAACGGTGTCGTGTTGTCTCTTCACAGATCTGAGCCAGCTCAGCCCTCCTCCTCACTCGTCCAAGCCTTTGAAGCGAAGACAGAGGTTGTGGAGAAGGAGACGAAGGAAGAGGTGAAGGAGGAGATGATGGAGGATGAGGTAGAGACAGAGGAAGAGGAGAAATCGGAGGAAGAGAAGGCAAAGGAGGACGAGATTGTGATGGTGACAATGGAGGAGAACACGGAGGGAGAGGAGAAAGACAATACGGAGATGGAGGACAAGGAGACAACAAAGGATGAACAGATGGTCGTGGTGGAGGACATGGAGACGACGGACAAAGGGGAAACAATGGTGGTGGAGGAGGAAGAGAAGACGGTGGTGGAGATGGTGGTGCCGGAGGTTGAGGAGGAGATGCAGGAGGAAGAGATGGTGCTAGCGGAGGAGAAGAAGATGGAGGTGGCGCAGGAAGAGGAGGAGGAGGTAGAGGAGAAGATGGTGGTGGAGGATGAAGAAGAGGGGATGGAGGAGGATGAGACGGAGGAGAAAACGGAAGAGGTGCAGGTGGAGATGCACGGAAAGAAGAGGAAGCGAGGGAGCCTCGCTCGCGTGGCGAGAGCGATCGCCTCACTCCTCCGCCGCGTGCTGCTTTGTGGTGGCAGGTCCACCGCCCAGTAGGGGTGGTGGCGGTGGTCGTGCATCAGTGCCAACCGTGACCACTATCACCACACTACCCGCCCACCCCGTGATACTCGCTACACACACCACACGGTTCCCCAGAGAGACGGTGCAACGTTCAGGTCCAGAATACCGAAGTATACCGGGAATCACCTGTACGTAAAAACACGTAAATTGATAACACTATAAACAATAACACTAAACATTAAACGACAAAAAAAGCTACCAACTGGTTTTATAATTTATACCACCATAAACGGAGGTACGGTATTTTAATTTCATTAGAAGTATTATAATGGAACTCTACACATGTTTGTTAATTGTCCGTTCAATCGAACCGACGGTCGGATATGTGAACTGTGGGGGTCGAGGGTAAGAATGGCATTCAAATTTTAGAATGACAATTTGGTCGTTTTAGAAAATTACTGTACTTGAATGTATGTTATGTGCAAATGCAAATTGTTAGTCGTAAATGCGAGGGAGGGGTTAAGAGGTGCACGTTTAATCCAGTGTTAACATTTATTTTAGCATCATATTTAAGGACACTGTTGTTGATAAGAATTCGTCTGGACATGTTATGTGCCTTGTTCTACTCGATCAACCAAAATTAGTACAATGTCGGTCATACAGGAGTGTGATTTCATTCATGAGTAGTATTCACAGAGCCCCGATGACACTAACCTACCTAAAGTTATGGTTAAAAAAGTAATCTTGAGTGACTTAATTCTGAGCTCAGACATGATCATCGCAATCATTTCCAAAGACGTGTGGGGTCCTGCGAGAGCAGGTCCCGACTACAAACAGCTGGGCAGCAGAATCGGAAGTAGCTGCGTTGCCCTCGAAATGTTATGTTGCTGCTGTTGTTGCTGCTGTAGTTGCTTCTGTTGCTGTAATAAACGCAGGGAGGTGGTGTTCCGTGATGGGATGACGCCTTTGATTAAAGCCTCTGTTCAAACTCACCCGATTGACGCCCTTGATCGTCGCATTTTATCAACTCTGATATTGTAGACTCTCACATGTTAAGCTCTATCATAGTGAAACATAATATTATAACCTATGAACTACAACCTATCCATTGTAACGCTGTAAAAGAATATTACCTATTGGGTTTCACTCCCTCGTCGAGAAGGCCGCTCTCTTCCTTTTCTAAAGTTACATGCTAATTTCCCTGCATTCACTTTAAATCGAGGACAATGTTTTTCCAATTATTCAAAATAAGCGCACAATTACACACTGAGATGCACTTACATATTCATGCATGAAGCACAATGGGCACATTCCTCTTCGGTATGTTAATAGACATGCGGATTGTGCCTTTCAAAATTAACAATCGAATGCAAATATCCTGAAAGACAAAGGATTGGATCCTAGGGGGGGAGTTATAAGGCGGCTCAGAAGCAGAGCTCAATGCCATTTCGAGAGGGAACTTGATGAGGTTGGACGCTCGACTCGTCGCTCTGCTGATTGCCCTTCAACCGCGAGACAACGCAGCCTGGCGAGCACAATTGCTGTGTCGACAGTTAGGCGATTTTGCGTCGGGAGAGTTCGTGGCGACATCTTCAGACGGGTTACAGACATCGATATACCGTGAATCTCCAAGTAAGTGTCTATTTTCGCTTATAAACTCTTAAACGTGTTCGTCGTCAAATTAGCGTGACTTTTTTGCGTCTCGGTTAGACGCGAGTGTCGTTCTTGTTTTAGCAGTTAACAAAATCCAATACTCAACGCTAAACATCCTTGCGGCCGATAGCGTACTTTAAACTCAATAACACCGCTGCTGTTACTACGCTCACATGGACAAGAGACGCTCTCCTCAGCCCCACACACACGGGGGCAAGGACCCATTCAATTGCTCTGTGGGTGGGAAGGCATTTTCACGGCCATCACATCTTCAGAGACACCAAAGAACACACACGGGCGAGAAGCCATTCAATTGTTCTGTGTGTGGGATGGCATTTGCAGAGTCATCAAAACTGAACAGGCATCAGAAAACACACACGGGCGAAAAGCCATTCCTGTGCCCTGTGTGTGGGAAGACATTTGCACACTCATCAAACATGAACAGGCATCAGAAGGTCCACAATGATAGGAAACTTAAATCAAAAGCTGAAATTCAAGGTGCTGCAATGAGTCCTGAAGAAGTTTCCACCTTCGATCCCATGCAGTTGGATCCCGAGAGATGGCTGGATGTAATGGAGTGGCTCGAGAGTTAACCAGAGAGCTCGGGGTGACTGAAAAAATATTACGTCATGTGGTTATACCTTTTAAATCCGTATCGAGTACTTTTGTGTATAATTTTGACCATTTTAGTTTTACAGTTTTTGATGACCGACAATTGTACTAATTTTGGTTGATCGAGTAGAACAAGGCACGTGCCACGTCCAGACGAATTATTATCAACAATAGTGGCCTAAAATATAATGCTAAAATAAACGTTAACACTGGATGCAGCGTGCCCCTATTAATCCCTGCCTCGTATTTACGACTAACGATTGCACTTGCACATAACATACATTCAATCAAAGAAAAATGCTCATACGACCATATTGTTATTCTAAGAATTGTAATGCGATGCTAACCCTGCACCCCCACAATTCGCATATCCGATCCGCGGTTCGATTGAACATACATATGAGCAGAGTGCGATAATATACTTCTAATAACAGTGTGAGTTAATTATGTGAGTTTTTTGGCCGTGCCCTGTCCTCGTGGGACCCCACACGGATTTGGAAATAATTGCAATGACCATGAATGAGCATTATCACAGAGCGATTATAATTATTATTATGCGATTATAATCACGAACCTCCATTTATGTTGTTCAAAACTAATAATACAGTAGCTCTGTTTTTGGTGTCATGAATGATGAAATAGATTATAGTATTTAAATTATTTTTGTTATCGTTGATAGTGTTACAGTTCACATGTCATACTTGATGATTAGGGGCCGTAACGTTGCGAATAGATTTGTAATGGGGACCTTTCCCCTCCAGGGACACATGTTAATGGGGAGACAGCCAAGATGCTGCCGGTTAAGGGCAGATGTGTGTGACGAAGACCCTCCACCTGAAACTCGCTTAAAACACGTTTTTGCTATGAACATTGTAAAATAAAAAATGGACAAACATTTGTTAAAAATACGTTTTTATTCATCTGCAATCATTTTTACGTTAAAACTCCAACCGAATATGTATTATGTCCTATGTTCAAACAGTTACAGTACAATGCAAACCATATCCGTTCCAGGAATACCATGATTTCCTTATTAGTTCACCACATTTGTTCACTGTGCCTCTATGTTGAAGTCAAGGCCATATATCCAACGAACGCGTCATCAATGTACATCCTAAAGTCGATTATTACCAGCAAAAAAAAGCTTTATACTTGAAAAGAACTCGTTTAAAATGTTGCGTAAAGATCTAACTACAGATGCATTCCAACTTTAGCTCAACAGGAAGACTTAAACACTACAATATTGTCTGGAATGTAACCATCTCACAACCACTGCTCATCACACCACTTCACCAAGTAATCCGCCAACATCAAAACTCACCACCTGCACGTCAAGAAACTCTCAAACGAACTGTAAAACTAAAGGGTCAGAATTACACACAAAAGTACTCAAGACAGCTTAATAGGTACAACCGCATGCAACATTATATTTCAGTCACCGCTAGCTCTCGGGTTGATCCTCGAGCCACTCCATTACATCCAGCCATCTCTCGGGATCCAACTGCATGGGATCGATAGTGGAAACTTCTTCAGGACTCATTGCAGCACCTTGAATTTCAGCTTTTGATTTCAGTTTCCTATCATTGTGGACCTTCTGATGCCTTTTAAGATTTGACGACTGTGAAAATGCCTTCCCACACACAGAGCACAAGAATGGCTTCTCGCCCGTGTGTGTTCTCTGATGGTTTTGAAGAGTTGATGAGTGTGCAAATATCTTCCCACACACAGGGCACAGGAATGGCTTCTCGCCCGTGTGTGTTTTCTCATGATCTTGAAGATTTGATGTCTGTGCAAATGTCTTCCCACACACAGGGCACAGGAACGGCTTCTCGCCCGTGTGTGTTCTCTGGTGTCTCTGAAGACTTGATTGCCGTGAAAAGGACTTCCCACACACAGAGCAATTGAATTGCTTCTTGCCTCCGTGTGCGTGGGGCTGTGGATAGCGTCTCTGCTCCATGTGAGCGTAGTAACAGCAGCGGTGTTATCGAGTCAAATGTACGCTATCGGCCGCAATGATGTTTAGCGTTGAGTTTTGGGTTTTGTTAACTGCTAAAACAAGAACGACACTCGCGTCGAACCGAGACGCAAAACAATCCCGCTAATTTGACGACGAACACGTTTAAGAGTTTATCCGCGAAAATAGACACTTACTTGGAGATTCACGGTATATCGATGTCTGGAACCCGTCTGAAGATGTCGCCACGAACTCTCCCGACACAAAATCGCCTAACTGTCGACACAGCAATTGTGCTCGCCAGGCTGCGTTGTCTCGCGGTTGAAGGGCGATCAGCAGAGCGACGAGTCGAGCGTCCAACCTCATCAAGTTCCCTCTCGAAATGGCATTGAGCTCTGCTTCTGAGCCGCCTTATAACTCCCCCCCTAGGATCCAATCCTTTGTCTTTCAGGATATTTGCATTCGATTGTTAATTTTGGAAGGCACAATCCGCATGTCTATTAACATACCGAAGGGTAATGTGCCCATTGTGCTTCATGCATGAATATGTAAGTGCATCTCAGTGTGTAATTGTGCGCCTATTTTGAATAAAAACTTTGTCCTCGATTTAAAGTGAATGCAGAGAAATTAGCATGTAACTTTAGAAAAGGAAGAGAGCGGCCTTCTCGACGAGTGAGTGAAACCCAATAGGTAATCTTCTTCCTAGCGTTGTTCCCGCTGTGGCGCAGGGTCCGCTTTTCGGCATTGTCTTCTCCATTTGGCTCGGTCCAGGGCATCTTCAGGGGATGCGTTGACCGTCTTTGTGTCTTCCTTTATTCGATCCATCCATCGCTTCTTCGGACGTCCGCGTGGACGGCGGCCCTCTGGCTCAATACACACGGCAGTCTTGGCCACTGATGACTCTTCACGTCGCATCACATGGCCGTACCACCGAAGCCTTGCCTCAAGCATCTTGTCCGCAATGGGGGCCACACCAAGTCGATTCCGAACGTCTTCGTTCATGACACGATCCCATCGAGTGAGTCCGAGGCTCCATCTGAGCATCCTCATCTCCATGGTGTGGAGAGCTTGTTCGTGTACAGTTGTGGCTGGCCAGCACTCGGATCCATAGAGTGCCACCGGTCGGACGATGGTCTTGTAAATTTTTCCCTTCAGCCTATCTGGCATTTTCCTATCACAGAGGACTCCGGTGACTTGCCTCCACTTCATCCATGCCGCATTGACTCGTGACCTCACATCAGTCGTGATGCTACCATCTGAGCTGATGGTGGAACCCAGGTACTTAAAGTCCGTCACTTTCTTCAGATCTTCTCCGTCAATGCTGATGGTGCCGTCGGTTTGGGGGCCACACTCCATATACTCCGTCTTTTTGATGTTGAACCTCATCCCGTTTTCGTCCAAACGTTCTTTCCACATGCGCGTTTGTCTTTCCACTTCTCCTCTCTCTTCATCTGAGAGGAGGACGTCATCCAAGTAGAGAATTGACCATGGCAGGGGCGTGTGCAGGTCGGCAGTGATCGTGTCCATGCACAGGATAAACAGGAGTGGTGACAGGGCCGATCCTTGGTGCACTCCAACGCTGATGGGAAATGGCGGTGATATGCCCACTGCACACCTGACTGCACTGGTGACGTTCTTGTATAGGAGTTGCACCCAATGCACGTAGGTTTCAGGGACTCCATGGGATCGAAGCGAGTGCCAGATGAGGTCGTGGGGGACCCTGTCAAATGCCTTTTCAAGGTCGAGGAACGACACGTGCACAGCTTTGTTCTTCTCTCTGTGCCTCTCCAGCAGGAGCCTCGCCGCGAATATGGCGTACGTAGTGCCACATCCTTTGACGAAGCCGCATTGGTTGAGTGATAGGGTGACGATGTTTCTAATCCTCGTGTCCAAAACTCGCTCAAAGATCTTCATCGCATGACACAGGAGCCGGATTGGCCTGTAATTCGAGCATTCTGCCACGGCCCCTTTACCCTTCCAAATTGGATCCGTCGTGCTGGTCGACCAGGCTTCTGGGACCTCACCGGTGCTCGTGATGGTGCTGAAGAGTTGGGTAAGGAGGGCAGCACCCTGCCTGCCAAGGATCTTCCAGGCCTCAGCAGGTATATCGTCCGGGCCAGTCGCTTTCCCATTCTTCAATTCTCTTGATAGCTTGTTCCACTTCGGTGATGGTGATAGGTGAAACCGGACCGAGGACGTGTTCAGCGCTAATAATAGGTGGGTGGGGAAATTCCTGGTTGCAGATTCCAGAGAAGTAGTCGCTCCAGCCTTGAAGGATGGCGGGCGGGTCTCTGAGAGCGCTGTGATTCTCATCCTTTATGCATTTGACCTGACCAATATCCTGAGTCGAACGATGGCGCGCCTCTGCCAGTCGATAGATCTTATTGGCACCTTCTGGGGTGTCCAGTTCGACATACAGTTGGTCGTATTGAGCTCATTTCACCGCTGCTACTACTCGCTTCGCTGCCGATTTGCAGTTTCTGTATTGTTGGTAATCCAGATCTGCGAGCGTTTTGCGCCACTTCTTGAAAGCTAGCTTCTTCTCTTTCACTGCTAGCTGAACTTCTTCGTTCCACCACCATATTTGCTTGTCAATGAAGTGTTTTGCCGGCTTAGTTAGCCCCAGTGCTTCCGTTGCTGCTGTGCACAGTTGGCCGGCGAGATCTTCCCAAATCGCATTCGCTGGTCGGTTGGTGTTCACGTCAATCTGATTGAGGGCGACTCTCAGCTGATCTTTGCATTCCTTCATCCGCCACCACTTAATTCGCTGCTGTTCCGTTGTTGGTGGGCGATGTCGCTGGCCAATGTCCATTTTCATGTCCATGATCAGGATGCGATGTTGTGGGGTGATGTTGTCCGATGGTATGACTTTAGTGTTTGTCACCGTTTTCAGCTTATCCCGCTTGACAAGCCAGAAATCAATTTGAGTTGATCTCCCACCACTGGCGTACGTAATGAGATGGGACGGTCTCTTCTTGAAGAAGTTGTTGGCGAGGACAAGATCATGGGCTTCCGCAAAGTCCAGGGCTCGGTTTCCCTCATCGTTCCGGGTACCATATCCTTGGCCACCATGGTTTCGAGGGTATCCATCCCGGGCGTTTCCAACGTGTCCATTTAGGTCTCCACCAATTACTAACTGCTCTTCTCCATTTATTTGATTGCATGTGTCCATCAATTGTTCCCAAAATTCCTTTTTGGTATCTTCTGGGCAGCCAGGCTGCGGCGCATACCACCAAAGTGTTATTCAAATAATTTTAATCCCATCCTGATCCTGCACCTTCATGTTTCACATATCCCACCATTGGTTCGCACGTCCATATTACATACATACATGTTACACGCATACATATTACATACAGACATATCTCATGCATACATATTACATACAGACATGTTACATACTGACGAGCAAATTGTGATTCCTAGAGGACCACGTTGTGAAGCTAAGAATTCGAATTCGAATATCACACTTCAATGTACGGTGTTCTAATCTGTAACACTTGTTTATGATGTTATTTTATAGCGTTATAATGTATCGCTCATAGCTAATATTGTTAGAGTTCACAACATTATAGTTTACTATAACACTAGTTTGTAGTGTTATTTTAAAGCGTTACAATGTTTAGCTCATAGTTTAAAGGTTATATTATTAGAGTTTATAATGTTAGAGTATGCAATGTGAGTTTACAATTTGAGAGTTTGTGGAAGTGCCCTGTTCTCGTGGGACCCGACACGGATTTGGAAATAATTTCTATGATTAGGTCTGAGCTGGGATGAGCGACTAATGTTTACTTTGTTTAATCATAACTGTGTGTAGGTTAGTTAATTTAAATCATGTTGGTAGAACAAGTCGACTGCCTTTGTTAGACGAATTGTTATCTTCAAGTGCGTCCGTAAATATATTGCTAAAATACACAGCATAGGGAAGGCTGCCTTGTTGGGGAGATGCAGTTTGGCTAAGGCGCTGTGGCCGGGTGATGACACGGATTCTGAAACAATGGCGTTAAACACTCGCTGCTTGGCCCCGTCGACAGCAGCGAAGACTGTCATATACCGCCCCATTTACGAGTTGGCTGTATAATGTGTATAGTTGAAGGTGCTAGGTGTTGTCTTCTTCTAACAGCTACTAACGTGCGTGTGTTTGTTTTTAGGATTTGTCCATTGATGTAGTTCTTTTTATTGCGGCGTTTTTTTGTTGAGTTCTGTCACTTGATTGTTGCAGTTTGTTTAAGAATTCGTTAGGTGAGCGTGGTGTTTTGCTTGTGGGAATTTCGCTTTGTCACAATTTGTGATTGTTATAATAATTGTAACGATTCATAATCTTATGAGTTTATAATGGGTTTGTGCGTGATTCTTATACGATCACACTGTGATTCTAATGCTTCTAATGATATTATAATACCTTACCTCCGTTTATATGGTTATAAATTCAAACACTAGTTAATAATCGTTTAATGTTTAGTGTTATCGTTTATAGTATTACAGTTTACATTTAATAAAGTAGAGTTTATCCCCGACATACTTCGGGATAAGGGACTGGTACGTTGATGAACACGTGTTTAATCGCGTAGACAGCCAAGATGCTGCCAGTTCAGGGCACACTTGTGTGACGGAGATCCTCCACCTGAAACGCGCTTAAAACACGTTTTTGATATGAACATTGTAAAATAAAAACCGGACAAACATTTGTTAAAAATACGTTTTTATTCATCTGCAATCATTTTTACGTCAAAACTCGAAGGGAATATTTATTATGTCCTATGTTCACACATTTCCAGTAGAATGCAAACCATTTCCGTTCCAGGAATACCAATGCGTTAAAGTATCATTCTCCATTATTTCCTTATTAGTTCACCACATTTGTTCACTGTGCGTTTATGTTGAAGTCAAGGCCATATATCCAACGAACGCGTCATCAATGTACATCCTTAAATCGGTTATCTAAAGCCGATTAATACCTACCAAAAAAGCTATATGCTTGAAAAAACCCGTTTAGAATGTTGATAAAAGATCTAACTAAAGATGCATTCCAACTTTAGCTCAACAGGAAGACTTAAACACTACAATATTGTCCGGAATTGAATCATATCACAACCACTGCTCATCACGCCACTTCGGCAAGTAATCCGATAACATTGCAAACCACCATTGTGCACGTCATTAAACTCTCACAAAAACTGTAAAACTAACAAATATTACCTGACGTAATATTTGTTCAGTCATCCCTGACTCTCGGTTTGATCGTCGAGCCACTCCATTACATCCAGCCATCTCTCGGGATCCAACTGCATGGGATCGAGGGTGGAAAATTCTTCAGGACTCAATGCAGCACCTTGAACTTCAGCTTTTGATTTCGGTTTCCTATCATTGTGGACCTTTTGATGCGTGTTAAGATTTGACGACTGTGAAAATGCCTTCCCACACACAGAACACAGGAATGGCTTCTGGCCCGTGTGTGTTCTCTGGTGACTCTGAAGATGTGATGAGTGTGCAAATGCCTTCCCACACACAGGGCACAGGAATGGCTTCTCGCCTGTGTGTGTTTTCTCATGAGCTTGAAGAGTTGACGACTGTGCAAATGCCTTCCCACACACAGAACACAGGAATGGATTCTCGCCCGTGTGTGCTCTCTGATGAATCTGAAGATGTGATGAGTTTGCAAATTTCTTCCCACACACAGGGCACAGGAATGGCTTCTCACCCGTGTGTGTTCTCTGGTGTCTCTTAAGACTTGATGACCATGAAAATGACTTCCCACACACAGAGCAATTGAATGGCTTCTTTCCTCCGTGTGCGTGGGGCTGTGGAGAGCGTCTCTGCTCCATGTGAGCGTAGTAACAGCAGCGGTGTTATCGAGTCAAATGTACGCTATCGGCCGCAATGATGTTTAGCGTTGAGTTTTGGGTTTTGTTAACTGCTAAAACAAGAACGACACTCGCGTCGAACCGAGACGCAAAACAATCCCGCTAATTTGACGACGAACACGTTTAAGAGTTTATCCGCGAAAATAGACACTTACTTGGAGATTCACGGTATATCGATGTCTGGAACCCGTCTGAAGATGTCGCCACGAACTCTCCCGACACAAAATCGCCTAACTGTCGACACAGCAATTGTGCTCGCCAGGCTGCGTTGTCTCGCGGTTGAAGGGCGATCAGCAGAGCGACGAGTCGAGCGTCCAACCTCATCAAGTTCCCTCTCGAAATGGCATTGAGCTCTGCTTCTGAGCCGCCTTATAACTCCCCCCCTAGGATCCAATCCTTTGTCTTTCAGGATATTTGCATTCGATTGTTAATTTTGGAAGGCACAATCCGCATGTCTATTAACATACCGAAGGGTAATGTGCCCATTGTGCTTCATGCATGAATATGTAAGTGCATCTCAGTGTGTAATTGTGCGCCTATTTTGAATAAAAACTTTGTCCTCGATTTAAAGTGAATGCAGAGAAATTAGCATGTAACTTTAGAAAAGGAAGAGAGCGGCCTTCTCGACGAGTGAGTGAAACCCAATAGGTAATCTTCTTCCTAGCGTTGTTCCCGCTGTGGCGCAGGGTCCGCTTTTCGGCATTGTCTTCTCCATTTGGCTCGGTCCAGGGCATCTTCAGGGGATGCGTTGACCGTCTTTGTGTCTTCCTTTATTCGATCCATCCATCGCTTCTTCGGACGTCCGCGTGGACGGCGGCCCTCTGGCTCAATACACACGGCAGTCTTGGCCACTGATGACTCTTCACGTCGCATCACATGGCCGTACCACCGAAGCCTTGCCTCAAGCATCTTGTCCGCAATGGGGGCCACACCAAGTCGATTCCGAACGTCTTCGTTCATGACACGATCCCATCGAGTGAGTCCGAGGCTCCATCTGAGCATCCTCATCTCCATGGTGTGGAGAGCTTGTTCGTGTACAGTTGTGGCTGGCCAGCACTCGGATCCATAGAGTGCCACCGGTCGGACGATGGTCTTGTAAATTTTTCCCTTCAGCCTATCTGGCATTTTCCTATCACAGAGGACTCCGGTGACTTGCCTCCACTTCATCCATGCCGCATTGACTCGTGACCTCACATCAGTCGTGATGCTACCATCTGAGCTGATGGTGGAACCCAGGTACTTAAAGTCCGTCACTTTCTTCAGATCTTCTCCGTCAATGCTGATGGTGCCGTCGGTTTGGGGGCCACACTCCATATACTCCGTCTTTTTGATGTTGAACCTCATCCCGTTTTCGTCCAAACGTTCTTTCCACATGCGCGTTTGTCTTTCCACTTCTCCTCTCTCTTCATCTGAGAGGAGGACGTCATCCAAGTAGAGAATTGACCATGGCAGGGGCGTGTGCAGGTCGGCAGTGATCGTGTCCATGCACAGGATAAACAGGAGTGGTGACAGGGCCGATCCTTGGTGCACTCCAACGCTGATGGGAAATGGCGGTGATATGCCCACTGCACACCTGACTGCACTGGTGACGTTCTTGTATAGGAGTTGCACCCAATGCACGTAGGTTTCAGGGACTCCATGGGATCGAAGCGAGTGCCAGATGAGGTCGTGGGGGACCCTGTCAAATGCCTTTTCAAGGTCGAGGAACGACACGTGCACAGCTTTGTTCTTCTCTCTGTGCCTCTCCAGCAGGAGCCTCGCCGCGAATATGGCGTACGTAGTGCCACATCCTTTGACGAAGCCGCATTGGTTGAGTGATAGGGTGACGATGTTTCTAATCCTCGTGTCCAAAACTCGCTCAAAGATCTTCATCGCATGACACAGGAGCCGGATTGGCCTGTAATTCGAGCATTCTGCCACGGCCCCTTTACCCTTCCAAATTGGATCCGTCGTGCTGGTCGACCAGGCTTCTGGGACCTCACCGGTGCTCGTGATGGTGCTGAAGAGTTGGGTAAGGAGGGCAGCACCCTGCCTGCCAAGGATCTTCCAGGCCTCAGCAGGTATATCGTCCGGGCCAGTCGCTTTCCCATTCTTCAATTCTCTTGATAGCTTGTTCCACTTCGGTGATGGTGATAGGTGAAACCGGACCGAGGACGTGTTCAGCGCTAATAATAGGTGGGTGGGGAAATTCCTGGTTGCAGATTCCAGAGAAGTAGTCGCTCCAGCCTTGAAGGATGGCGGGCGGGTCTCTGAGAGCGCTGTGATTCTCATCCTTTATGCATTTGACCTGACCAATATCCTGAGTCGAACGATGGCGCGCCTCTGCCAGTCGATAGATCTTATTGGCACCTTCTGGGGTGTCCAGTTCGACATACAGTTGGTCGTATTGAGCTCATTTCACCGCTGCTACTACTCGCTTCGCTGCCGATTTGCAGTTTCTGTATTGTTGGTAATCCAGATCTGCGAGCGTTTTGCGCCACTTCTTGAAAGCTAGCTTCTTCTCTTTCACTGCTAGCTGAACTTCTTCGTTCCACCACCATATTTGCTTGTCAATGAAGTGTTTTGCCGGCTTAGTTAGCCCCAGTGCTTCCGTTGCTGCTGTGCACAGTTGGCCGGCGAGATCTTCCCAAATCGCATTCGCTGGTCGGTTGGTGTTCACGTCAATCTGATTGAGGGCGACTCTCAGCTGATCTTTGCATTCCTTCATCCGCCACCACTTAATTCGCTGCTGTTCCGTTGTTGGTGGGCGATGTCGCTGGCCAATGTCCATTTTCATGTCCATGATCAGGATGCGATGTTGTGGGGTGATGTTGTCCGATGGTATGACTTTAGTGTTTGTCACCGTTTTCAGCTTATCCCGCTTGACAAGCCAGAAATCAATTTGAGTTGATCTCCCACCACTGGCGTACGTAATGAGATGGGACGGTCTCTTCTTGAAGAAGTTGTTGGCGAGGACAAGATCATGGGCTTCCGCAAAGTCCAGGGCTCGGTTTCCCTCATCGTTCCGGGTACCATATCCTTGGCCACCATGGTTTCGAGGGTATCCATCCCGGGCGTTTCCAACGTGTCCATTTAGGTCTCCACCAATTACTAACTGCTCTTCTCCATTTATTTGATTGCATGTGTCCATCAATTGTTCCCAAAATTCCTTTTTGGTATCTTCTGGGCAGCCAGGCTGCGGCGCATACCACCAAAGTGTTATTCAAATAATTTTAATCCCATCCTGATCCTGCACCTTCATGTTTCACATATCCCACCATTGGTTCGCACGTCCATATTACATACATACATGTTACACGCATACATATTACATACAGACATATCTCATGCATACATATTACATACAGACATGTTACATACTGACGAGCAAATTGTGATTCCTAGAGGACCACGTTGTGAAGCTAAGAATTCGAATTCGAATATCACACTTCAATGTACGGTGTTCTAATCTGTAACACTTGTTTATGATGTTATTTTATAGCGTTATAATGTATCGCTCATAGCTAATATTGTTAGAGTTCACAACATTATAGTTTACTATAACACTAGTTTGTAGTGTTATTTTAAAGCGTTACAATGTTTAGCTCATAGTTTAAAGGTTATATTATTAGAGTTTATAATGTTAGAGTATGCAATGTGAGTTTACAATTTGAGAGTTTGTGGAAGTGCCCTGTTCTCGTGGGACCCGACACGGATTTGGAAATAATTTCTATGATTAGGTCTGAGCTGGGATGAGCGACTAATGTTTACTTTGTTTAATCATAACTGTGTGTAGGTTAGTTAATTTAAATCATGTTGGTAGAACAAGTCGACTGCCTTTGTTAGACGAATTGTTATCTTCAAGTGCGTCCGTAAATATATTGCTAAAATACACAGCATAGGGAAGGCTGCCTTGTTGGGGAGATGCAGTTTGGCTAAGGCGCTGTGGCCGGGTGATGACACGGATTCTGAAACAATGGCGTTAAACACTCGCTGCTTGGCCCCGTCGACAGCAGCGAAGACTGTCATATACCGCCCCATTTACGAGTTGGCTGTATAATGTGTATAGTTGAAGGTGCTAGGTGTTGTCTTCTTCTAACAGCTACTAACGTGCGTGTGTTTGTTTTTAGGATTTGTCCATTGATGTAGTTCTTTTTATTGCGGCGTTTTTTTGTTGAGTTCTGTCACTTGATTGTTGCAGTTTGTTTAAGAATTCGTTAGGTGAGCGTGGTGTTTTGCTTGTGGGAATTTCGCTTTGTCACAATTTGTGATTGTTATAATAATTGTAACGATTCATAATCTTATGAGTTTATAATGGGTTTGTGCGTGATTCTTATACGATCACACTGTGATTCTAATGCTTCTAATGATATTATAATACCTTACCTCCGTTTATATGGTTATAAATTCAAACACTAGTTAATAATCGTTTAATGTTTAGTGTTATCGTTTATAGTATTACAGTTTACATTTAATAAAGTAGAGTTTATCCCCGACATACTTCGGGATAAGGGACTGGTACGTTGATGAACACGTGTTTAATCGCGTAGACAGCCAAGATGCTGCCAGTTCAGGGCACACTTGTGTGACGGAGATCCTCCACCTGAAACGCGCTTAAAACACGTTTTTGATATGAACATTGTAAAATAAAAACCGGACAAACATTTGTTAAAAATACGTTTTTATTCATCTGCAATCATTTTTACGTCAAAACTCGAAGGGAATATTTATTATGTCCTATGTTCACACATTTCCAGTAGAATGCAAACCATTTCCGTTCCAGGAATACCAATGCGTTAAAGTATCATTCTCCATTATTTCCTTATTAGTTCACCACATTTGTTCACTGTGCGTTTATGTTGAAGTCAAGGCCATATATCCAACGAACGCGTCATCAATGTACATCCTTAAATCGGTTATCTAAAGCCGATTAATACCTACCAAAAAAGCTATATGCTTGAAAAAACCCGTTTAGAATGTTGATAAAAGATCTAACTAAAGATGCATTCCAACTTTAGCTCAACAGGAAGACTTAAACACTACAATATTGTCCGGAATTGAATCATATCACAACCACTGCTCATCACGCCACTTCGGCAAGTAATCCGATAACATTGCAAACCACCATTGTGCACGTCATTAAACTCTCACAAAAACTGTAAAACTAACAAATATTACCTGACGTAATATTTGTTCAGTCATCCCTGACTCTCGGTTTGATCGTCGAGCCACTCCATTACATCCAGCCATCTCTCGGGATCCAACTGCATGGGATCGAGGGTGGAAAATTCTTCAGGACTCAATGCAGCACCTTGAACTTCAGCTTTTGATTTCGGTTTCCTATCATTGTGGACCTTTTGATGCGTGTTAAGATTTGACGACTGTGAAAATGCCTTCCCACACACAGAACACAGGAATGGCTTCTGGCCCGTGTGTGTTCTCTGGTGACTCTGAAGATGTGATGAGTGTGCAAATGCCTTCCCACACACAGGGCACAGGAATGGCTTCTCGCCTGTGTGTGTTTTCTCATGAGCTTGAAGAGTTGACGACTGTGCAAATGCCTTCCCACACACAGAACACAGGAATGGATTCTCGCCCGTGTGTGCTCTCTGATGAATCTGAAGATGTGATGAGTTTGCAAATTTCTTCCCACACACAGGGCACAGGAATGGCTTCTCACCCGTGTGTGTTCTCTGGTGTCTCTTAAGACTTGATGACCATGAAAATGACTTCCCACACACAGAGCAATTGAATGGCTTCTTTCCTCCGTGTGCGTGGGGCTGTGGAGAGCGTCTCTGCTCCATGTGAGCGTAGTAACAGCAGCGGTGTTATCGAGTCAAAAGTTCGCTATAGGCCGCAAGGATGTTTAGCGTTGAGTTTTGGATATCGTTAACTGCTAAAACAAGAACGACACTCGCGTCGAACCGAGACGCAAAACAATCCCGCTAATTTGACGACGAACACGTTTAAGAGTTTATCCGCGAAAATAGACACTTACTTGGAGCTTCACGGTATTTCGATGTCTGGAACCCATCTGAAGATGTCGCCACGAACTCTCCCGACGCAAAGTCGCCTAACTGTCGACACAGCAATTGTGCTCGCCAGGCTGCGTTGTCTCGCGGTTGAAGGGCGATCAGCAGAGCGACGAGTCGAGCGTCCAACCTCATCAAGTTCCCTCTCGAAATGGCATTGAGCTCTGCTTCTGAGCCGCCTTATAACTCCCCCCCTAGGATCCAATCCTTTGTCTTTCAAGATATTTGCATTCGATTGTTAATTTTGGAAGGCACAATCCGCATGTCTATTAACATACCGAAGGGTAATGTGCCCATTGTGCTTCATGCATGAATATGTAAGTGCATCTCAGTGTGTAATTATGCGCTTATTTTGAATAAATGGAAAAACACGTTCCCCATGCCCTCCATTGTCCTCGATTTAAAGTGAATGCAGCCCCGTGGCGTTGCCAAAACCGCCGAGCTTCGCGAGTGAGCACGTACAGACGCGTAGTGACCACACTTGCAATACAATCACTCTAACATCAGTTACCAAAATCCGATCTGGTACATGGTCTCCGCTTGGTCAGGTTTGTATCCGTCATCACTCCGGAGACAAACAGCGAGGCATGGTTTGGCCAGCCACCACCTCGTTTGCCAAAACGACTTTAATAGCTGATCTTATACAACACTATCACCAATGGTGGTTTACAGGCTAGTCTGTTAAGCGGACAATCAGTCTTTTTGGGCAAGGTGTATGGGAAAATACACACCCCTGTTATCCCATTAACATAATACACAGCATCGGTAAGGCTGCCTTGTTGGGGAGATGTATTGTTGGTAAGGTGCTGTCACTGGAGTTAGGCGATGTGATTGGGTTATCACACGGATTCCGAAAAGCAGCTTAGACGATACGATCCACTGCGCTCCATCTCCCCTCATGGACAACGACATTCTCAGTTTTAAAAAGATTTATGAATTGAAATGTTTAAATACGTTTTTTAAATCATGTGTATTATATAAATGTTATAATGTGTGATTGTTATACTCTTTAAATGTGTATATATGTACTGTATATAGCGATTCGATTCCATTGATACGACACATTCATCCAACAGTGGACAGTGCGATTCTAATACGACTAATTGTAATTCGATTCTAATCCTGCATATCCTACCCCCGTGTTTGCATATTCACTTACCATTCGTACTACCACATTGTGATTCTAATCTGAGCACAGTGCGATTCATTGATTCGTATGCGAGTATAATCCCATACCTAAATTTACGTGATTATACACTATAACAATTAATAGTATTTTACGGAGTTATAATAGATAGGTTGTAGTTCATAGTTAATAATATTATAAACTCTTTGGTTCTTTCAGTAAAAGACACATAGGCATTAAATAATTCACGACGTTCCAGGCGCAACACAAGCGTCTGTCAGGTGGGAAAGCATGGTCTGCTGCTGAGGCAGACTGTTTTAAAAGGTTTGAAATGTGTGTTTGTGGTCGGGCCCTGCTCTCGCAAGACCCCACACGTCTTTGGAAATGATTGCTATGATCATGTCTGAGCAGAGGTTTGAGCGAATAAATTTTACTTTGTTTCACCATAACTGTGTGTAAGTTAGTGTCATCGGGGCTCAGCGATTATTGCTCATGAATAAACGCGCACTCCTTTATGACCGACATTGTACTAATTTTGGTTGATCGAGTAGAAACAGGCATGTGCCGTGTCCAGACGAATGATTATAAACAACAGTTTCCTTAAATATAATGCTAAAATTATTAGAATCACAATGTGATCGTATTAGAATCACACTGCGCATATGTATGTATGTATGATGGTGTACGTGCAAGCGAACTGTGCTCGTATGTATGTAATATGCATCGATGGCCTTTGGACATGCGAACCGGTGATCGGATATGCGAACTGGGGGGATGCAGGATTAGGATCGCATTAAAATTATTAGAATAACACTATGGTCATATTAGAATTACACTGAGCTAAAATGTATGTTATATGTAGATGCACATCGTGAGTCGTAAATGCAACCTGGGAGGTGCGCGGTTTAGAATCGCATTAAAATTATTATAATAACAACGTGGTCCTATTAGAATCACGCTATCTACTGCTGCTGATGTTCGGGTGGCGGCCTCCGATTCGGGCTCAGCTCTTCCTTTACTCGCCTGGTTGGTGCCGCGGGACGCAGCGTCTCATCCGACAGGCGTTGCAGCAGCTGGGTGATGGCATCCGTGAGTTTGTCAACTTTCTCTTCAAGTTGAGGCCGTCTCCCTCGTGGTCTCCTCCCTCTGGGCGTGGGTGGGTTGCTCATGGCTTCATGTTGAATAGGGTGTAGACGTTATTTTAGCTACATATTAAAGGACAGTGTTGTGTTTAGAATGCGTCTAGACAAGGAAGGTGACTTGTTCTACACGGGCAGCCAAATTTTTTACAATTTCTGTCATTAAACAGTGTGAGTTCATTCATGAGTAGTATTCGCTGAGCCATGATGACACTAACCTACGTACAGTTATGGTTAAACAAAGTAATATTTATTCACTTAATTCTCAGTTCAGACATGATCATCGCAATCATTTCCAAAGACGTGTGCGGTCCCGCGAGAGCAGTGCCCGGCTACAAATAGCCGGGCAGCAGAAGCAGCAGAATCAGAAGTAGCAGCGTCGCCCTCGAAATGTGATGTTGCTGCTGTTGTTGCTTCTTCTGAAGTTATATACGCAGGGAGGTGGTGCTCCGTGATGGGATGACGCCTTTGATTAAAGACTTTGATCAATCGCACCCGATTGACGCCTTTGATCGGCGCATTTGATCAACTCTGAGATTGTAAACTCTCACATGTAAAACTCAAACATATAATATTATAAATCATGCTCTCATGCCCTTTGGATTGCACCCGTTGGGTTGCACTTCATCGTCCTTTTCTACGGTTACATGCTTATTTCTAACATTAACATCATGCTAATCTCTCACACTGTGGTCGTACGTATGATAAGTGAATATGCGAACCAGGGGTAGGATGTGCAGGATTAGAATCGAATTACAATTATTCGAATCCCGCTAGTCGTATTAGAATCACACTGTCCACTGAATGTGTCGTATCAATGTCCTTTTTTTGAAACTAGAATGTCGTTGTCCATGTGGGGAGATGGAGCGCAGTGGATCGTATCGTCTCCGATGCCTTTCGGAATCCGTGTGATAACCCAGTCACATCGCCTAACTCCAGTGACAGCACCTTACCCAAGCTACATCTCCCCAACAAGGCAGCCATCCCGCTGCTGTATGTTGTATTTATGGGATAATAAAGAGGTGTGTATTTTCCCATACGCCTTGACCAAATCGACTGATTGTCCGCTTAACACCCTAGCTTGTACACCACCATTGGTGATAGTGTTGTTTGAGAGCAGCTATTAAAGTCGCTTTGGCAAACGAGGTGGTGGCTGGCCAAACCATGCCTCGCTGTTTGTCTCTCGAGTTATGAAGATACAAACCAGAGCAAGCGGAGACCATGTACCAGATCGGATTTTGGTTACTGATGTTAGAGTGATTGTATTGCAAGTGTGGTCACGACGCGTCTGTGCGCGTTCACTCCAGAAGCTTGGCGGTTTTTGGCAACGCCACGGGGCTGCATTCACTTAAAATCGAGGACAATGGAGGGCATGGGGATCGTGGTTTTCCAGCGCTAAACCCATTTATTCAAAATAAGCGCACAATTACACACTGAGATGCACTTACATATTCACGCATGAAGCACAATGGGCACATTACCCTTCGTTGGTAATAAGCGACTTTAGATAACTGATTTCAGGATGTACATTGATGACACGTTCGTTGCATGTTTGGCTTTGACTTAAACACAGACGCAAAGTGAACAAATGTTGTGAACTAATAAGGAGAACAATGGCGAATTATACTTTGGTTTGGTATTCCTGGAAGTGACATGGTTTGCAATATACTGTAGCTATACTCTTTGGTTCTTTCGGTAACGTCATATAGGTAGACAAAATAATAGATAATTATAGATCAATAATGTGACCTATTATTTTTCTACCTACGTGACTTTAACGAAAGAACCAAGAGTATGGATTCCTGCAGTCACAAAAGCTTCAAATCAAGATTGTACTGTAACTGTTTGAACATAGGACATCATAAACTTTCGATACGAGTTGTAGTTCTGTAAATGTTCCTGCAGATTAATAAAACATTATTTTCAGCAACTGCTTGTCCGTTTTTATTTTTGAATGTTAATAGCAAAAACGTGTGGAGCCGAGTTTCAGGTGGAGCATCTCCGTCACACAAGTCTGACCTTAACAGGCATAATGTTGGCTGTCTTATCATTAACATGTGTGGTTCAGGAGGGGAAGGTCCCTTTTATAAATCGATTCACAACGTTACGGTCCCTAATCATCAAGTATACATGGAATCCTGTACGCTATGACACGTGAACTGTAACACTATAAACGATAACACGAAATTTTTAAATATTATAAACTAGTTTAATTATTTATAATACCAAAACAGAGGTACGGTATTATAATCTCATTACAAGTATTATAATTACAATGTGATCGTATTAGAATCACACTCTGCGCATATGTATGTATAGTGTACGTGCAAGCGAACTGTGCTCGTATGTATGTAATATGTATCTATGGCCTTTGGACATGCGCACCGGTAGTCGGATATGCGAACTGTGGGCGGTGCAGGGATAGCATCGCATTACAATTCTTAGAATAACAATATGGTGGTATGAGCATTTTGCTGTGATTGAATGTATGTTATGTGCAAGTGCAATCGCTAGTCGTAAATACGAGGCAGGGATTAATAGGTGCACGTTGCATCCAGTGTTAACGTTTATTTTAGCATTATATTTTAGCACACTATTGTTGATAATAATTCGTCTGGACGTGGCACGTGCCTTGTTCTACTCGATCAACCAAAATTAGTCATACAGGAGTGTGATTTCATTCATGAGTAGTATTCACACAGCCCCGATGACACTAACCTACCTAAAGTTATGGTTAAACAAAGTCATCTGGAGTGACTTAATTCTCAGCTCAGACATGATCATCGCAATCATTTCCAAAGACGTGTGGGGTCCTGCGAGAGCAGGTCCCGACTACAAACAGCTGGGCAGCAGAATCGGAAGTAGCTGCGTCGCCCTCGAAATGTGATGTTGCTGCTGCTGTAGTTGCTTCTGTTGTTGTGATATACGCAGGGAGGTGGTGTTCCGTGATGGGATGACGCCTTTGATTAAAGCCTCTGATCAAACTCACCCGATTGACGCCCTTGATCGTCGCATTTGATCAACTCTGATATTGTAGACTCTCACATGTTAAGCTCTATCATAGTGAAACATAATATTATAACCTATGAACTACAACCTATCCATTGTAACGCTGTAAAAGAATATTACCTATTGGGTTTCACTCCCTCGTCGAGAAGGCCGCTCTCTTCCTTTTCTAAAGTTACATGCTAATTTCTCTGCATTCACTTTAAATCGAGGACAAAGTTTTTCCATTTATTCAAAATAAGCGCACAATTACACACTGAGATGCACTTACATATTCATGCATGAAGCACAATAGGCACATTACCCTTCGGTATGTTAATAGACATGCGGATTGTACCTTCCAAAATTACCAATCGAATGCAAATATCCTGAAAGACAAAGGATTGGATCCTAGGGGGGGAGTTATAAGGCAGCTCAGAAGCAGAGCTCAATGCCATTTCGAGAGGGAACTTGATGAGGTTGGACGCTCGACTCGTCGCTCTGCTGATCGCCCTTCTACCGCGAGACAACGCAGCCTGGCGAGCACAATTGCTGTGTTGACAGTTAGGCGACTTTGCGTCGGCAGAGTTCGTGGCGACATCTTCAGATGGGTTACAGACATCGATATACCGTGAATCTCCAAGTAAGTGTCTATTTTGCGATTAAACTCTTAAACGTGTTCGCCGTCACATTAGCGAGATTTTTTTGCATCTCGGTTAGACGCGAGTGTCGTTCTTGTTTTAGCAGTTAACAAAATCTAAAACTAAACATCCTTGCGGCCGATAGCGTACTTTTGACTCGATAACACAGCTGCTGTTACTACGCTCACATGGAGCAGATATGCTCTCCACAGCCCCACGCACACGGAGACAAGAAGCCATTCAATTGCTCTGTGTGTGGGAAGGCATTTGCAGACTCATCAACTCTTCAAGATCATAAGAAAACACACACGGGCGAGAAGCCGTTCTTGTGCTCTGTGTGTGGGGTGGCATTTGCACAGGCATCAACTCTTCAGCGTCACCAGAAAACACAAACGGGCGAGAAGCCATTCCTGTGCCCTGTGTGTGGGAAGTCATTTGCACTTAACAGGCATCAGAAGGTCCACAATGATAGGAAGCTGAAATCAAAAGGTGAAATTCAAGGTGCTGCAATGAATTCTGAAGAAGATTCCACCTTCGATCCCATGCAATTGGATCCCGAGAGATGGCTGGATGTAATGGAGTGGCTCGAGAGTCAACCAGAGAGCTCGGGGTGACTGAAACAAAAATTACGTCATGTGGTTATACCTTTTAATCCGTATCGAGTACTTTTGTGTGTAATTTTGACCATTTTAGTTTTACAGTTTTTGTGAGTTTAATGACGTGCACAGTGGTGGTTTGTAATGTTATCGTTGAGCTAAAGTTGGAATGCGTCTGTAGGTACATCTTTACTCAACATTTTAAACGTTTTTTTCAAGTACATAGCTTTTTTATTGGTATTAATCGATTTTAGATAGCCGATTTCAGGATGTATATTGATGACGCGTTCGTTGGATATATGGCCTTGACTTCAACATAGACGCACAGTGAACAAATGTGGTGAACTAATAAGGAAATCATGGGAAATGATACTTTAACGCTTTGGTATTCCTGGAACGGAAATGGTTTGCATTCTACTGGAAATGTGTGAACATAGGAACGTAATAAATATTCCCTTCGAGTTTTGACGTAAAATGATTGCAGATGAATAAAAACGTATTTTAACAAATGTTTGTCCGTTCTTTATTTTATAATGTTCCAAGCAATAACATGTTAAGCGAGTTTCAGGTGGAGAATCTCCGTCACACAAGTGTGCCCTTACCCGGCAGCATCTTGGCTGTCTACCCGATTAACACGTGTTCCTTGAGGGGAAAGGTCCCCGTAGTTAATCTTTCATCAACGTACCAGTCCCTAATTCCGAAGTATGTCGGGGATAAACTGTACTCTATAACATGTAAACCGTAATACTATAAACTATAACACTAAACATTAAACGATTATAACCTAGTGTTTTAATTTATAACCATATAAACGGAGGTAAGGTATTATAATAGCATTAGAATCACAGTGTGGTCGTATAAGAATCTAACACTGTTCAAATGTATGTATAGTGTACGTGCAAGGATCGGATAAAACATTATTACAATTACAACATGGTCATATTACAATCACGATTTTCACTGCTAGATGTCATCGAATAACAAAATACGGAATAAATTTATATAAATACACGCACAAACCCATTATAAACTCATGAGATTATGAATCGTTACAATTATTATAACAATCACAAATTGTAACAAAGCGAAATTCCCACAAGCAAAACACCACGCTCACGTGACGAATTCTTAAACAAACTCCTACACTCAAGTGACAGAACTCAACAAAAAAACGCCGCAATAAAAAGAACTACATCAATGGACAAATCCAAAAAACAGTCAATACATACGCGTTAGTAGCTGTTAGAAAAAGACAACACCTAGCACCTTCAACTATACACATCATACAGCCATTTGTAAATGGGAAGGTATATGACAGCCTTCGCTGCTGTCGACGGGGCCAAGCAGCGAGTGTTTAACTCCATTGTTTCAGAATCCGTGTCATCACCCGGCCACAGCGCCTTAGCCAAACTACATCTCCCCAACAAGGCAGCCTTCCCTATGCTGTGTATTTTAGCAGTATATTTACGGACGCACTTGAAGATAACAATTCGTCTAGAAAAGGCAGGCGACTTGTTCTACCAACATGATTTCAATTTACATCCGAAAGTTCATTCATGAGCAGTATTCACTAAGCCCCGATGGCACTAACCTGCACACAGTTATGATTAAACAAAGTAAACATTAGTCGCTTATCTCAGCTCAGACATGATCTTAGCAATTATTTCCAAATCCGTGTCGGGTCCCACGAGAACAGGGCACGTCCACAAACTCTCAAATTGTAAACTCATATTGTATACTCTAACATTATAAACTCTAACAATGTAACCTTTAAAACTATGAGCTATACATTGTAACGCTTTAAAATAACACTACAAACTAGTGTTATAGTAAACTATAATGTTGTGAACTCTAACAATATAAGCTATGAGCTATACATTATAACGCTATAAAATAACAATAAACTGGTGTTAAAGATTAGAACACCGTACATTGAAGTGTGATATTTGAATTCGAATTCTTAGCTTCACACCGTGGTCCTCTAGGAATCACAATTTGCTCGTCAGTATGTAACATGTCTGTATGTAATATGTATGCATGAGATATGTCTGTATGTAATATGTATGCATGTAACATGTATGTATGTAATATGGACGTGCGAACCAATGGTGGGATATGTGAAACATGAAGGTGCAGGATCTGGATGGGATTACAATTATTTGAATAACACTTTGGTGGTATGCGCCGCAGCCTGGCTGCCCAGCAGATACCAAGGAGGAATTTTGGGAACAATTGATGGACACATGCAATCAAATAAATGGAGAAGAGCAGTTAGTAATTGGTGGAGACCTAAATGGACACGTTGGAAACGCCCGGGATGGATACCCTCGAAACCATGGTGGCCAAGGATATGGTACCCGGAACGATGAGGAAAACCGAGCCCTGGACTTTGCGGAAGCCCATGATCTTGTCCTCGCCAACACCTTCTTCAAGAAGAGACCATCCCATCTCATTACGTACGCCAGTGGTGGGAGATCAACTCAAATTGATTTTTGGCTTGTCAAGCGGGATAAGCTGAAAACGGTGACAAACGCTAAAGTCATACCATCGGACAACATCACTCCACAACATCGCATCCTGATCATGGACATGAAAATGGACATTGGCCAGCGACATCGCCCACCAACAACGGAACAGCAGCGAATTAAGTGGTGGCGGATGAAGGAATGCAAAGATCAGCTGAGAGTCGCCCTCAATCAGATTGACGTGAACACCAACCGACCAGCGAATGCGATTTGGGAAGATCTCGCCGGCCAACTGTGCACAGCAGCAACGGAAGCACTGGGGCTAACTAAGCCGGCAAAACACTTCATTGACAAGCAAATATGGTGGTGGAACGAAGAAGTTCAGCTAGCAGTGAAAGAGAAGAAGCTAGCTTTCAAGAAGTGGCGCAAAACGCTCGCAGATCTGGATTACCAACAATACAGAAACTGCAAATCGGCAGCGAAGCGAGTAGTAGCAGCGGTGAAATTAGCTCAATACGACCAACTGTATGTCGAACTGGACACCCCAGAACGCGCCAATAAGATCTATCGACTGGCAGAGGCGCGCCATCGTTCGACTCAGGATATTGGTCAGGTCAAATGCATAAAGGATGAGAATCACAGCGCTCTCAGAGACCCGCCCGCCATCCTTCAAGGCTGGAGCGACTACTTCTCTGGAATCTGCAACCAGGAATTTCCCCACCCACCTATTATTAGCGCTGAACACGTCCTCGATCCGGTTTCACCTATCACCATCACCGAAGTGGAACAAGCTATCAAGAGAATGAAGAATGGGAAAGCGACTGGCCCGGACGATATACCTGCTGAGGCCTGGAAGATCCTTGGCAGGCAGGGTGCTGCCCTCCTCACCCAACTCTTCAGCACCATCACGAGCACCGGTGAGGTCCCAGAAGCCTGGTCGACCAGCACGACGGATCCAATTTGGAAGGGTAAAGGGGCCGTGGCAGAATGCTCGAATTACAGGCCAATCCGGCTCCTGTGTCATGCGATGAAGATCTTTGAGCGAGTTTTGGACACGAGGATTAGAAACATCGTCACCCTATCACCCAACCAATGCGGCTTCGTCAAAGGATGTGGCACTACGGACGCCATATTCGCGGCGAGGCTCCTGCTGGAGAGGCACAGAGAGAAGAACAAAGCTGTGCACGTGTCGTTCCTCGACCTTGAAAAGGCATTTGACAGGGTCCCCCACGACCTCATCTGGCACTCGCTTCGATCCCATGGAGTCCCTGAAACCTACGTGCATTGGGTGCAACTCCTATACAAGAACGTCACCAGTGCAGTCAGGTGTGCAGTGGGCATATCACCGCCATTTCCCATCAGCGTTGGAGTGCACCAAGGATCGGCCCTGTCACCACTCCTGTTTAACCTGTGCATGGACACGATCACTGCCGACCTGCACACGCCCCTGCCATGGTCAATTCTCTACGCGGATGACGTCCTCCGCTCAGATGAAGAGAGAGGAGAAGTGGAAAGACAAACGCGCCTGTGGAAGGAACGTTTGGACGAAAACGGGATGAGGTTCAACATCAAAAAGACGGAGTATATGGAGTGTGGCCCCCAAACCGACGGCACCATCAGCATTGACGGAGAAGATCTGAAGAAAGTGACGGACTTCAAGTACCTGGGTTCCACCATCAGCTCAGATGGTAGCATCACGACTGATGTGAGGTCACGAGTCAATGCGGCATGGATGAAGTGGAGGCAAGTCACCGGAGTCCTCTGTGATAGGAAAATGCCGGATAGGCTGAAGGGAAAAATTTACAAGACCATCGTCCGACCGGTGGCACTCTATGGATCCGAGTGCTGGCCAGCCACAACTGTACACGAACAAGCTCTCCACACCATGGAGATGAGGATGCTCAGATGGAGCCTCGGACTCACTCGATGGGATCGTGTCATGAACGAAGACGTTCGGAATCGACTTGGTGTGGCCCCCATTGCGGACAAGATGCTTGAGGCAAGGCTTCGGTGGTACGGCCATGTGATGCGAAGTGAAGAGTCATCAGTGGCCAAGACTGCCATGCGTATTGAGCCAGAGGGCCGCCGTCCACGCGGACGTCCGAAGAAGCGATGGATGGATCGAATAAAGGAGAAGACATAAAGACGGTCAACGCATCCCCTGAAGATGCCCTGGACCGAGCCAAATGGAGAAGACAATGCCGAAAAGCGGACCCTGCGCCACAGCGGGAACAACGCTAGGAAGAAGATTACCTATTGGGTTTCACTCCCTCGTTGAGAAGGCCGCTCTCTTCCTTTTCTAAAGTTACATGCAAATTTCTCTGCATTCACTTTAAATCGAGGACAAAGTTTTTAATCAAAATAAGCGCATAATTACACACTGAGATGCACTTACATATTCATGCATGAAGCACAATGGGCACATTACCCTTCGGTATGTTAATAGACATGCGGATTGTACCTTCCAAAATTAACAATCGAATGCAAATATCCTGAAAGACAAAGGATTGGATCCTAGCGGGGGAGTTATAAGGCGGCTCAGAAGCAGAGCTCAATGCCATTTCGAGAGGGAACTTGATGAGGTTGGACACTCGACTCGTCGCTCTGCTGATCGCCCTTCTAACGCGAGACAACGCAGCCTGGCGAGCACAATTGCTGTGTCGACAGTTTGGCGACTTTGCGTCGGGAGAGTTCGTGGCAACATCTTCAGATGGGTTCCAGACATTGATATACCGTCAATCTCCAAGTAAGTGTCTATTTTCGCGGATAAACTCTTTAACGTGTTCTTCGTCACATTTACGGGATTTTTTTGCGTCTCGGGTTAGACGCGAGTGTCGTTCTTGTTTTAGCAGTTAACAAAATCCAAAACTCAACGCTAAACATCCTTGCGGCCGAAAGCGTACTTTTGACTCGATAACACCGCTGCTGTTACTCTGCTCACATGGAGCAGAGACGCTCTCCACAGCCCCACGTACACGGAGGCAAGAAGCCATTCAATTGCTCAGTGTGTGGGAAGACATTTTCACGGCCATCACATCTTCAAGCTCATGAGAAAACACACACGGGCGAGAAGCCATTCCTGTGCTCTGTGTGTGGGAAGGCATTTGCACAGTCATCAAATCTTCAAACTCATCAGAAAACACACACGGGCGAGAATCCATTCCTGTGCCCTGTGTGTGGGAAGACATTTGCATGGTCATCACATCTTCAGAGTCATCAGAGAACACATACGGGCGAGAAGCCATTCCTGTGCCATGTGTGTGGGAAGGCATTTGCAGACTCATCAACTCTTCAAACTCATCAGAGAACACACACGGGCGAGAAGCCATTCCTGTGCCCTGTGTGTGGGAAGGCATTTTCACAGTCATCATCCATGAACAGGCATCAGAAGGTCCACAATGATAGGAAGCTGAAATCAAAAAGTGGAATTCAAGGTGCTGCAATGATTCCCGAAGATAATTCCACTATCGATCCCATGCAGTTGGATCCCGAGAGATGGTTGGATGTAATGGAGTGGCTCGAGGATCAACCCGAGAGCTCGGGGTGACTGAAATATAATGTTGCATGTAGTTATACCTATTAAGCCGCCTTGAGTACTTTTGTGTACTCAGGTGGTGATTCTTGATTTTGTCGGATTTAAGTCTTCCTGTTGAGCTAAAGTTGGAATGCATATGCAGTTAGATCTTTACTCAACATTTTAAACGGGTTTTTTTTCAAGTATAAAGCTTTTTTGGATGGTAATAATCTGCTTTGGTATGTACATTGATGACGCGTTCGTTGGATATATGACCTTGACTTCAACACAGACGCACAGTGAACAAACGTGGTGAACTAATAAGGACATCATGGGTAATGATACTTTAACGCTTTGGTATTCCTGGAACGGATATGGTTTGCATTGTACTGTAACTGTTTGAACATAGAACATAATATATATATTCGGTTTTAGATTTAACGTCAATTTTTTTGCAGATTAATAAAAACGTATTTTAACAAATGTTTCTCCGTTTATTCATTTTACAATGTTCATAGCAAAAACGAGTTTTAGGTGGAGGATCTTCGTCACACAAATATGCCCTTAACCGGCAGCATCTTGGATGTCTCCCCATTAACATGTGTCCCTGGAGGGGAAAGGTCCCCATTATAAACGATAACAAAAATAATTAAAATACTATAATCTATTAACTAGTTTCATCATTTATAACACCAAAAACAGAGGTACGGTATTATTAGTTTTGAACAAAATAAACGGAGGTTCGTGATTATAATCGCATAATAATAATTCTAATCGCACTGTGATAATGTTAGAATCACACTGTGCCCATATGCATGTTAAGTGATTGCGAACCGGGGGTAGGATTTGCAAGATTTGAATCTCATTACAATTATTATTGAAGCACCCCGGGCCTCAGGGGCTAGCAAACTGTGGGCGCCACAACACATTCCCTTTGGAGTACCGTTTCCGTTGCCAAGCACCCCACCACGTCGGACACACCACACGTGGGCTGTACAGGACATGGGGATGAGCTGTCCGGGTGGGGATGGACATAAGTCTTGAGGCGCGATGGGTGGACGATCCAACGGAGACGCCTTATCTACATTCGTTACACACTTAGGCCGTTTCACCTATATGACTTCAGCTGTATCACTATTAACGAGAACACTCAACATTAAACGACTATAGACTGGTTTTAGAATTTATACCACCATAAACGGAGGTACGGTATTCAAATCTCATTAGAAGTATTATAATCGCACTCTGCTCATATGTATGTAAAGCGAACGTTCCATCGAACCGGGGGTTGGATATGCGAACTGTGAGGGGTGCAGGGTTAGAATCGAATTCAAATTCCTAGAATAACAATATTGTCGTATTAGCATTTTACTGTGCTTGACTGTATGTTACGTGTAAATGCAAATTGTTAGTCGTAAATGCGAGGCAGGGGTTAAGAGGTGCATGTTTAATCCAGTGTTAACGTTTATTTTAGCATCATATTTAAAGACAATATTGATAATAAAAATTATTCTGGACATGGCACGTGCCTTGATCGTCTCGATCAACCAAAATTAGTAGAATGTCGGTCATAAAGGAGTGCGAGTTCTTTCATGAGTAGTATTCGCTGAGCCCCCAGACACTAACCTACACACAGTTATTGTTACTTAATTCTCAGCTCAGACATGATCATCGCATTCATTTCCAAAGATTTGTGTGGTCCCGCGAGAGCAGGGCCTGGCTACAAATAGCCGAGCAGCAGAAACAGCAGAATCAGAAGTAGTTGCGTCGCCCTCAAAATGTGTTGTTGCTGCTGTTATTGTTGCTGCTGTAGTTACTTCTGTTGCTGTTATGTATTGAGTGGTGGCTCATTTACTCATCACCACCCATAATCATCAGTATCAACACCCATTATCATCATTATCACTATCAACTCACCATCACCAACCATCGTCACCACCACCACCACCCAACCATCACAACCAACATTCATCATAACCACCACCAATCATCCATCATCATCAACACCCATAATCACAACAACCCATAACCATCAACACCCATAACCATCACCACCCATCATCATAAACTCACCAATCATTACCACCACCCATGATCATTACTACCACCCATCATAATCACTACACGTTATCATCACCAACCATCATCATTACCACCCTTCATAATCACCACCCATCATCATCATCACCACCATCCATTATCAAGAAACATCATCATCACCACCCATCATAAATTAACAAACACACACAGCTACAAACATAGATATGTAACCTTACACAGACATCGATAACAGACACACACAAATAAACAATCTCATTAACAACTTAATCATAAAAAGCCCATATTACCACTGCCAGGATAGGTGCACACAGACAAATCCTTTACACAATAATAATTTACATGGAACTCAAATTCCCACTTAGTACAACCACCTCACTCACTTAAATATAACTACAGACCAAAAACTCTTAATAAAAAACCTGAATTTAAAAGTAAATAAACCAATGGGATGGTGTTTATACGCTTGAAATGTAATTAATGAAATGCAAGTTAATAATTCCTATTAAACAAAAAATAACTACGAAACAGTATGAAGCCTGAGGCCTAGGTATATGCCAGGCCTGATGGCCAGGCATCGCTTCAGTCCTCGCCGCAGTAACGGCGACATCAAAGACAGCACAAAGCGAGGGGGCAAATGTTTAATGTCGAACCGAGGGCTCTGCTGTTTCCGGTGACGCACACCACCCGCACTGCACCACGTGGTGCGCCCGCCAAGCGCGTGGGGGCGGAGCCTCGCTGTAGTGACGTCACCTCTGTTACGTCATAGCCACGCCTCCACCCGCAGTCGAGAGGAATGCACACGAGTGAGCAGCAGAAGAAGAAGCCTTTGCAGAGCGAATTCTCAACGAGGTGAGCGTCCCTGTTGACGATGTGTGTTGTTTATTTTTATTGCACGTTTTGACTACAAACTAAAGCTTCATTGTATTTGAATATGTTGGTATTTGGATTTTCTGCAACCAAATTAGGACTATTAGGTTACTTGGCATGCTCTGATATGTTGCTGTTACTGTCATTGTTTAGACCTAAAACAAGTCAACATTTAAAAATTTCATAACTAACCTGTTTAAATCTCATATAATATGATTAACATGTCTATAATTATTGTGTTCTGATTGCCTGCATAATTGTGCCCTGCATTACATGTATTGAATGTTATCCAACACGGGGGAGGAGTCTGCCTTTTAGTTCAGACCCTAGCTGCTGCCATAGACGTCTCCTATCTGTGATGTCACAGCCACATGGGCGGTACCTCTGACATCAAGTGACCTACAACATCATTCTCGGGTTAGGGTTAGGGGGGCCTTCATCAAACAGTCGATTAATACAAATGGGCTGTGCATCAACATGCTTGTCTGGATTAGAGGTTAAACATCACGGTTATGTCTGGCGATTATGTTTAATGCAATAGGCAGTTGGAATAAACATGTTCGCGTGGGTGGATGAGTGAGTGATCTGACGCACGCGTGAGTGGGCAAACAAGCGAGTGAGTGGACTTGTAAAACAAACGGCACGAAAGTGATTTGATTGGTACAGCGAGTGGTCAAATTTGTAATAATTGAGAGGATGAGTGATTCGAAAGGTTGCTAAATCTGAACGTTTTTACAACCTCCCCAGGCCCTCCAACATCAAACAGAAACGACTCCTTCCCAACAACATGGACAGACAACGCAAGTGGGCTGAGATCTTGGAGGACTATGATGGTAAGTCCCAGTTACCTGTAGCACGTGGTTTTTATGCAGAGGAGGCAGCTCCCTGATTAATTTATTTTAGTAGACGTGGCGGTGATGGGAAGATGAAAAGGTCAAGTGTGCAGACAGCATGGATTTAGAACCGAGTTTCAGCCATATTGGTTTAAATGAGGGTCTCAACTTTATGAAATTGATTATCTCAACATGCTTACAAAAATATGACTTGTAAAGTTTTACTGCCATGTGATTAATATTTCTCAACAGCAGGTCATGTTTTGTGTTAAGAGGTAATTACAAGAATCTCAGAATTAGTTGTGTGAATATCCACGTGCTTCGTTCTCTAAGACATTACTCGTCCTTTGAATTAATTTTGTTTTCCGTAGCCCGGGAGTCATGGCGCCAGTCGACCACGTGGGGGGACATTATGGATGAAGTGGACCCTTTCCCAGGCCAAAGCTACGAGCATCGCTCCCCAAAGGTGTGTATGGGGTCTATGGGAGTCAAACACCACATTCTCTCCACACTCCCACACCATTGCACCTAAACTTCACTACACCTCACATCACCACACAATCTCTTCACATCACCACCAACTCGATACAATATACTCTTAGTTTTTTCGGTAAAGTCACGTACGTGACTCTTTCTTAGGTTTTTTCGGTAAAGTCACATACGTGAGTATGAATGCTTGCAGTCACGAAAGCTTCAATTCGAGAATCAATACAATAGCATAGAGCCTCATAAAGCGTCAATACCATCACAAGGCACCGTCTCTCCAGAACATTCCACAATTTCACCTCTCCGTATCACAACACCATCTCCCAACACCATCACTCCATCTCTCCACCATCACGTCATGCCATATCCCACTCGTGCAGGCAAATGAAGTCGCCATTCATTACCAATGAAGACAGAATGATATCAGGCAATCTCATGAATTATGTCTGTGAGCTGATTGGAAGTTGCCATTCCAGTTACCCATTATGGGTGCTGCAATAAAATGTGTCCAGATTATGGGCATCCAGATCTTTACAATAGAACATTCTGTGGAAACTATTGCCCGTGATGATTGTTGCCAACAATCGCCATGAAATCGTTGTAGACTATCACTGCATTAAGTGCGTGTATTGAATTTGTGAGAATATGAGGATGTAACATGTATTTTGATAACATTAGGTGATGGTGTATATTCATACGTTTGCTAGCATGTTTGCATGAGTTAATGTTCATTATTGCATTCGTACATAGATGTGCAAGTATGCATTTGTGTTTCTCTATGTGCCCGTCCATGTTTGTGTGCCTGCGAGAATGGATTTTGTCCTGAGTGTGCATGTCTGAATGGTCATGTGCTTATCTTCGCGTGAACAGAGGAGCATTGGGGAGGTGAAGAACTTCAGCGGAGTGAAGCGTCTCCAGGAGGACAAGCGCCTTGCGAAGGAGAAATGCCCAATGGAAGAGAAGCGCCCCAATGAGGTGAAGCGCCTCGCCAAGTTGAAGCACCAAACGGAGCAGAAGTGCCTTCGAAATAATATCCTCAAAGACGTGAAACGGGTCATGGAAAAGCGCCTCCTTGAAGAAACGCGCTTCATGGAGGAGAAGCGCCTTCGCGAGGTGAAGCGTCTCAAGGAGAAGCATCTGGAGGAAGAGAAGCGCCTCATAGATGTGAAGCGGGTCGAGGAAGAGAAGCGCCTCATGGAGGAGAAGCGGGTGGAAGAAGAGAAGCGCCTTGTCGAGGAGCAGCACCTCATTGAGGTGCAGCGAGTCGAGGAAGAGAAGCGCCTCATGGAGGAGAATCGCCTCTTTGAGGTGAAGCGTCTCATAGAGCTGAAGCGTCTTGTGAAAAAAAATAAGCGACTTGAGGAGAGGCGCTTTCGCAAGGTGAAGCTCCTCGAGGAGAAACGTCTCATTCAGGAGAAGCGCCTCGTTGAGGTGAAGCGTCAAGAGGAGGAGGAGCACTTGATGGAGGAGAAGCGTCTTGTGGAGCAAAAGCGCCTCGAGGAAGAGCAGCGCCTCGCCAAGATCGAGCGACAATGGCTCCAGACCGCTACCACCAGCAGCAGCACCACTACCACTGACACCACCTCCACCACCGCCGCCATCGCCGCCGCCACGTCCTCCAATCCTGTGTGGGGCCCAATAGCTCCGAGCTTTGAAGAAGAGGGCTTCCAAGAAGACAAAGCAAACTCCGGAGTCGCTGAGCCACGGTAAACCACTCTGCGTGTGCGCCCTGTGTGTTTATTTTTGCTATTTATTGCCATGCTTCTCACGCAGCATCAGCCTTACTCGGTCTCAAAAAAATTTTCGGAGGATTCTGCCAAATTTGCTCGCATTTTGCAAGAAAGTTGCTACTGTTTGCGATCCAAATTGAACGATTTGCATTGCTTGTTTAGGTTCAGTAACAGGGAGAAAGCTGCAGAACCTTCCCAGAACAGCTGGCTGCATAATCCACACGGAGCATGTGGCCAAACGTGGAAATCAAACCCAGATCAATGTTGCTGTGATGCACAGGTGCTCAAGCCCTGTCGCACTCTCAAAATTCACAGACACTGCAAACCCCACGTGTACATTCCGCTATACTGAGGACAGATTTATTTTTCATAACTGGTTTCTGGGTTAGACCACATAACGAAGTGGGCATATCTTCACCATGTAACCCTCCATCCACCGTGAGATTTTCGCTGTCTATCGCCTGTTGCCAGGCCAGGTACCAAGTCGCCTCGTAATGCACAGCGACAGCTACCACTGAGAGGGGTGTCCAATTTAAAACGCGATGAGAAGAGAGATGCGAGAGGCTTATCGCATGCAATGCACTCTGATATGCCTTCTACGTCAAGGGAGGTGGTTCTCTCGACCGCAAATCACCGACAGACGCTTTTTTTAAATCGTGGATGTGTTGAAGCGGCCAAATAGTCGTGCACTCATTCTTCACCGCTTACAGTTCAGATCTTGCTTCACGCCTTGGCTATTATTGCTGCTGCATTGACCACACAGATCCACACCCATTCCGTCACAGTGGACGTTCAGGATCTCTATCGATGCCATTTGAAATGCTTAGGACATTATGTGCAAGGGGTCAATTAGAATATACATATAGAAAATTTTCAATCTAGATTTGAAGTTTTCGTGACTACAGGGATCCATACTCTTTGGTTATATCGGTAAATTCACGTAGGCATAAAATAAAATAAATTAAATTAAATCATGACGTTTCGATTGCCATGTCATTATTGCAAGAAAGTTTCTTGCTGTGGTTTTCCCACCTGATGATGATTGCTTGTGTTGCAATCGAAACGTTGTGACTTTATTCATTATATTTTATACCTACGTGACTTTACCGAAAAAAACAAAAAAATGTCACTTCAAAATATTCAGCTAAATTTGCACAGCAACGCCACCCACTACTGTGAAACTACAGCAGTCTGTGTGAGACACAGCTGCACCTATCTCAAGGATAGCCTGGCGCCATGAGAATGACAGCACCAATACTAAGCACACTCACTGGCCATGTCGTTATTGCTGTTTCTATTCAGCTCGAATTAATCCGCCACACATTCCACCCACGGACGATGGGAAGATGGCGATGTCTGCCGTAGCAGCAAGGTGGAACGGTGTCGTGTTTGACAGACAACCATCAGTTTTACCATGTCTAGTGGTGGTCTCCCTGTTACAGGTTGAGTCACAAACCGCACCTCTCCATAACAAAGGCTCAGCCTTTGATATGCAGTCTATTCTTAGTCTTAAGCCTCACCTTACCATATTAATAAAAGTATGCGGCCCTTGCCCCACCACCTTCTCCAACCATTATATAAACGAAGTGGTAGCTTCTGCAATCTCTCATTTACCTGATACAGCTGTCGTGGCTGTGACGGTTCCACCTGAAGACGGAAGCTTGTGTTGCCTCCGAAACGTCGTGATTTTTATTTTTTACGTTATTTTATTTTACTTTTTAATGTTTTTTTACCTACGTGACTTTACCGAAAAAACCTAAGAATATGAATCATTGCAGTCACGAAAGCTTCAAATCTAGAACGGTGTCGTGTTGTCTCTTCACAGATCTGAGCCAGCTCAGCCCTCCTCCTCACTCGTCCAGGCCTTTGAAGTGAAGACAGAGGTTATGGAGAAGGAGACGAAGGAAGAGGTGAAGGAGATGGAGGATGAAGTAGAGACGGAGGAAGAGAAGGCAAAGGAGGACGAGATTGTGATGGTGACAATGGAGGAGAACACGGAGGGAGAGGAGAAAGACAATACAGAGATGGAGGACAAGGAGACAACAAAGGATGAACAGATGGTCGTGGTGGAGGACATGGAGACGACGGACAAAGGGGAAACAATGGTGGTGGAGGAGGAAGAGAAGACGGTGGTGGAGATGGTGGTGCCGGAAGTTGAGGAGGAGATGAAGGAGGAAGAGATGGTGCTAGCGGAGGAGAAGAAGATGGAGAAGATGGAGGTGGCGCAGGAAGAAGAGGAGGTAGAGGAGAAGATGGTGGTGGAGGATGAAGAAGAGGGGATGGAGGAGGATGAGACGGAGGAGAAAACGGAAGAGGTGCAGGTGGAGATGCACGAAAAGAAGAGGAAGCGAGGGGGCCTCGCTCGCGTGGCGAGAGCGATCGCCTCACTCCTCCGCCGCGTGCTGCTTTGTGGTGGCAGGTCCACCGCCCAGTAGGGGTGGTGGCGGTGGTCGTGCATCGGTGCCGACCGTGACCGCTATCACCACACTACCCGCCCACCCCGTGATACTCGCTACACACACCACACGGTTCCCCAGAGAGACGGTGCAACGTTCAGGTCCAGAATACCGAAGTATACCGGGAATCACCTGTACTTAAAAACACGTAAATTGATAACACTATAAACAATAACACTAAACATTAAACGACAAAAAAAGCTACCAACTGGTTTTATAATTTATACCACCATAAACGGAGGTACGGTATTTTAATTTCATTAGAAGTATTATAATGGAACTCTACACATGTTTGTTAATTGTCCGTTCAATCGAACCGACGGTCGGATATGTGAACTGTGGGGGTCGAGGGTAAGAATGGCATTCAAATTTTAGAATGACAATTTGGTCGTTTTAGCAAATTACTGTACTTGAATGTATGTTATGTGCAAATGCAAATTGTTAGTCTAAAATGCGAGTGAGGGGTTAAGAGGTGCACGTTTAATTCAGTGTTAACATTTATTTTAGCATCATATTTAAGGACACTGTTGTTGATGTCGGTCATACAATGTCGGTCATACAGGAGTGTGATTTCATTCATGAGTAGTATTCACAGAGCCCCGATGACACTAACCTACCTAAAGTTATGGTTAAAAAATAAATCTTGAGTGACTTAATTCTCAGCTCAGACATGATCATCGCAATCATTTCCAAAGACGTGTGGGGTCCTGCGAGAGCAGGTCCCGACAACAAACAGCTGGGCAGCAGAATCGGAAGTAGCTGCGTTGCCCTCGAAATGTGATGTTGCTGCTGTTGTTGCTGCTGTAGTTGCTTCTGTTGCTGTAATAAACGCAGGGAGGTGGTGTTCCGTGATGGGATGACGCCTTTGATTAAAGCCTCTGTTCAAACTCACCCGATTGACGCCCTTGATCGTCGCATTTGATCAACTCTGATATTGTAGACTCTCACATGTTAAGCTCTATCATAGTGAAACATAATATTATAACCTATGAACTACAACCTATCCATTGTAACGCTGTAAAAGAATATTACCTATTGGGTTTCACTCCCTCGTCGAGAAGGCCGCTCTCTTCCTTTTCTAAAGTTACATGCTAATTTCTCTCGCTGGAACACCTCTCGTAGCCTGGACCAATGCTCAGACAAAAATCTACTGAACACAATCACATCGTCCAAGTAAATCAGGCACTGTTCCCATTGCAAACCCCGCATCACCAACTCCATCAGCCGCTGGAACGTCGCGGGTGCATTGGTGAGTCCGAACGGGAGTACTCGAAACTCGAATAATCCCATCGGGGTGGTGAATGCGGTTTTCGGCCGATCCTCCTCCGCCATCTCTACCTGCCAGTACCCGGACGCGAGATCGAGGGTGGAAAAATATCGCGCTCCGGCGAGGCTGTCAAAAGTGTCGTCGATGCGGGGTATGGGGAAGGCGTCGCCGAGCGTGACTGCGTTCAGTTTACGGTAATCGACGCAGAACCGGGTTGACCCATCCTTTTTCGTTACTAGTACCACCGGGGCTGACCAGGGGCTCGCCGAGGGCTGAATTATGTTATCGCGAAGCATGTCCCCAACCGCCTCTTTGATCTGGGTGCGTTCGGGTGCGCCCACTCGGTACGCAGGGAGTTTGATGGGTCGGGCTGCACCGGTGTCAATTTGGTGCTTAACAAGGTCGGTCCGACCTACGTCCGAGTCGTGTTCGCTGAACACGTCGGCATACTCCCGCAGTAACTCGCGCAGCCGATCAGCCTCTCCCCTAACGACCTCGGCTCGGGGAGTCGGGCCGACTCGCCAGGCCAGGTCCTGCTCACCCTCAGGACGACCGGGGTCCTCAGCCCAGAGTGCGAACACCGAGTCGTTAGAGTGGCGTGCGTGCAGGGGGTGTACTGTGGCTATCGGGGTGCGCCGTCGCAGTATCGCTGGGGTATTGTGGGGGTTAAACATCCGCATAAACAATCGGTCCCCATCTGCGTTTACCAACGTGGCGGATCCCACAACCCCATACCGTTTTGCCAACTCCGGGTGAGGAGTTAGCATTACCTCCCCTGATGGTCGGAGCGCGGGGTCGGTGGGGGATGTTGCCACCGGCACCAGCATCTCGGTGAGCGGGCCGATGGTGACTGTCGTCGCCTGGATAGCGGCCACAGGTGCAAAGCGGAGGCGCGTTGGTTCTCGTCCCAGGAACGGTATCCGCTCGCCGTTGCTCTCCATGGTGGCGCATCGCTGGCGGGGTTGCACGTTGAGTCCCAACCGTTCTAGGAGGTCGGTGCCTGCGATACACTCGTGACACAACGCACTCGACACGTAGAACTCCTGCGTGCACACCTGGCTGCCTATGCGGACCTCTAGGGTGGCTCTCCCCAGCAGCCCCATTCCGGCTCCGCTCGCCGTGTGCAGCGCGCGGTCCGGTGCCTGCAGGTGACGCACGTCGACCCCGATCGCGCTGCAGTGCGCTGCGCTCACGAGCGAGGCCACCGCCCCCGTGTCCAGCAGGGTTCGGGTACGCACTCCGTTTACCTCCCCTTCCACCAGCGACGTGGCGCCCGTGATCCCCGCCATCAGCTCCCGTAGCCAGTCGCCAGGAGTCACCGTTTCTGTGGGCGTTGTTGCTGGAACCTGTGTGGAGATCACTCGCTCGCCATTATTCTCATTATCGTCTATTTGTATCGGGACCGCGTCGATTGCACCCCTAGTTGGTCCGCTCTCTAGGGGGCGTTGGAGTTTAACCCCCGCGTCTGCCTAGCTCGGGTGATTTCCGGACAATCCCTCACTAGATGCCCTCGGCGATCGCACATATAACATGCCCGGGGAGGGGGGGCGGCTCCGTAGCGGGTCCCCTGTCCACTCCCTCTCCCTCCCCCAGTACGCAGTTGTCCCAAATCGGACTCTAATTGGGACACCCTCCCGGCTAGTCCCCCTATTGTCGAGCGTAGTTCACCCATCTCAGACTGGAGGGTCTTCATATTTTTATTTGCTTCCTCGCGTATATCTCCTATGCCGGGTTGTAGCCCGGCTACCCAACCCGGAGTCGTCTCGCTGGGTCTCTGTGGCTCTCTTTCCCGGCCCCTTACCGTCCTCGCGAGCTCCTGTTCCTCCTCCTCGTCTTCCGAGAGCAGGCTCGCAATGGCGCGCTCTCGTCCCAGCCCCCGGAGCTGCGCGCGTTCGCTGTGAATTCTTTCACACTTACGTGCGCGCTCGACAAGGGTGTTAAAGGGAAGACGTGGGCAGCTCATGTCTGGCTGCCACCACGCCGTGCGAGACAGGTACCGCTGGATTTTCTCGGCGGCCAGTTCCTCAATAACATCAGTTGCGTACCCCGGGCGTGCGATCTTTGTTAACTCGTGCACATCCTCGGCGTAATCACGTAGATCTTCGCCAGGTTGGCGACGGCGCGCCTCTAAGGCCGATTTTGCTTCCTCCTCGTCACGCGTGCCAAAACGCTGATCGAGTCAGCGCATCAGCTCCTCTAGCTGTGTCTGTGCGCTCGCGGGTAACGCTTCTACAAAATCGGCTGCCCGCCCATCAAGATTCATATTAAGTTGACGTACTGCCTGCGCGTCCGTCCATCCATTAATTTCCTTGGCCCCTAAGAGATTGCGGGCGAATGCCTTCCACGAAGGGGCCCCCCGGCCGGTAAATATTAGTCTTATTTTAGCGTGAGGTAACGCGGGGGTCCGTACCGCTTCTGACACCAATTTGTGGGGGCCGTTGGCCCCCGGGGTCCCTCCCGCCTGCATCCCCTATTCGTTTACGTTACCCCACCTCCCTATTACCCGCTACGGTTTCGCCGGCATTCGAACGCGACACCCCTACTATTTACAGCCTCGCGCCGCGCTCCCACGCTGCGAACATACGTGCGCACATCATCATCAATCAAACGCCGTGCTCGCAGTATAGCCCTGTGCGGCACGTTACCAATGCGCATCCGTATTATACACGTAGTGAACGTGCGCGCACACACGCATACAGCTCCACACGCGATACCCACTCTTGCGCCGCTCTGCGCAGCGCTCGCCGCCTGCTGGCCGCTCACGTTATGAGCACGCACCTGGGGGACGCCGATTACGCACGCCGCGAGCTTACGCACACACAGTACCACACGCGTTCCCACACGCTCACACTGCACGACAAGATCACGCGAGACCACGCTTCGCTATTAATGATTTATTACCTGGTAACTAATGTTGAATCGGTGAGTCGACGAGGCTGGCCTATTCCACTAAACCGGCACCTATTCCCTATTTATCGGCTATGATTCTAATTCACCTTCTTACTCACTGTTAAGTGTCCACGGCGGTCCGCTGATCCTTGTGTTAACCGCGTGCCTCGGTGCGTCGCACGGACGTCCGGGTCGCTGGCTCGAGCTGCGTCTGGTCCTCTGGCGCTGGAGTAAGAGAGCGATTTCCCCTTTGCGCTCCCCATTTATCCTGATTCCCGGACCCCTACCCCCTTCCCACGCATCGTGCGCCTTCGCTATGCTAATTAATCCTTTGTCCGCGCGGCGTGAACTCCAAACAATGGCACGCGCCCCCCTCGCCCGGGCCAGGCAGCTCCGCGGTGCCTTTGTTCCGCTAATCAATGAGCGACCTGCACGGCGCAAATTCCAATCAATCCTTTTCTCACGCAGGCCCCCGTCATCGAGGTTCATGCGGCGGTGTCCATCACAAAGGCGCGCCGTGGGAATTTGTGCACGGCTGCCCGCGTGACCCCGCTCTCCAGGTTATTCATACTAATAGCCTTCTCCTTTAACTCCCCTAATAATGGTGCCTGCGTGTTTTCTAATGAAGCTCCTCCATCACAATGCTTATTCCCTCTGCCTGCCCCGTCGATACTCGCGTGTGTGGGGGGAAATGCGCCTCAACCGCGGTGGCCGAATGCCCCACGCCGCGACCACACCATATTAAGGCCGGCCGCAGCGCCGCGGTGCCACGTAGCACGGGGGAGGTCATCCAATTCCCTGATCGCCGGAGACCGTGAGAATTAATCCCGATAAGGGTCTCTCGGATAAAAACCGGTCGATCAGGTAACCTTCCCTTCCAGCTCTATGGGGGGGGGGGGGGTAATGCGTGCGGGTGTGTGCTTATGTGGGGGGGGTGATGGGGGGCAGTGCGGTGGGGGAAGCCGGGCGGCTCCCTGGCTCAGCAGAGCGGCCCCGTCGCTGTGGCACCACAGTGCACCAAGGATCGGCCCTGTCACCACTCCTGTTTATCCTGTGCATGGACACGATCACTGCCGACCTGCACACGCCCCTGCCATGGTCAATTCTCTACGCGGATGACGTCCTCCTCTCAGATGAAGAGAGAGGAGAAGTGGAAAGACAAACGCGCATGTGGAAAGAACGTTTGGACGAAAACGGGATGAGGTTCAACATCAAAAGACGGAGAAGATCTGAAGAAAGTGACGGACTTTAAGTACCATCAGCTCAGATGGTAGCATCACGACTGATGTGAGGTCACGAGTCAATGCGGCATGGATGAAGTGGAGGCAAGTCACCGGAGTCCTCTGTGATAGGAAAATGCCGGATAGGCTGAAGGGAAAAATTTACAAGACCATCATCCGACCGGTGGCACTCTATGGATCCGAGTGCTGGCCAGCCACAACTGTACACGAACAAGCTCTCCACACCATGGAGATGAGGATGCTCAGATGGAGCCTCGGACTCACTCGATGGGATCGTGTCATGAACGAAGACGTTCGGAATCGACTTGGTGTGGCCCCCATTGCGGACAAGATGCTTGAGGCAAGGCTTCGGTGGTACGGCCGTGTGATGCGAAGTGAAGAGTCATCAGTGGCCAAGACTGCCATGCGTATTGAGCCAGAGGGCCGCCGTCCACGCGGACGTCCGAAGAAGCGATGGATGGATCGAATAAAGGAAGACATAAAGACGGTCAACGCATCCCCTGAAGATGCCCTGGACCGAGCCAAATGGAGAAGACAATGCCGAAAAGCGGACCCTGCGCCACAGCGGGAACAACGCTAGGAAGAAGATTACCTATTGGGTTTCACTCACTCGTCGAGAAAGCCGCTCTCTTCCTTTTCTAAAGTTACATGCTAATTTCTCTGCATTCACTTTAAATCGAGGACAAAGTTTTAATTCAAAATAGGCGCACAATTACACACTGAGATGCACTTACATATTCATGCATGAAGCACAATGGGCACATTACCCTTCGGTATGTTAATAGACATGCGGATTGTACCTTCCAAAATTAACAATCGAATGCAAATATCCTGAAAGACAAAGGATTGGATCCTAGGGGGGGGAGTTATAAGGCGGCTCAGAAGCAGAGCTCAATGCCATTTCGAGAGGGAACTTGATGAGGTTGGACGCTCGACTCGTCGCTCTGCTGATCGCCCTTCAACCGCGAGACAACGCAGCCTGGTCAGCACAATTGCTGTGTCGACAGTTAGGCGACTTTGCGTCGGGAGAGTTCGTGGCGACATCTTCAGACGGGTTCCAGACATCGATCTACCGTGAATCTCCAAGTAAGTGTCTGTTTTCGCGGATAAACTCTTAAACGTGTTCGTCGTCAAATTAGCGGGATTTTTTGGCGTCTCGGTTAGACGCGAGTGTCGTTCTTGTTTTAGTAGTTAACAAAATCCAAAACTCAACGCTAAACATCCTTGCGGCCGATAGCGTACTTTTGACTCGATAACACCGCTGCAGTTACTACGCTCACATGGAGCAGAGACGCTCTCCACAGCCCCACGCACACGGAGGCAAGAAGCCATGCAATTGCTCTGTGTGTGGGAAGTCTTTTTCATGGTCATCACATCTTAAGAGACACCAGAGAACACACACGGGCGAGAAGCCGTTCCTGTGCTCTGTGTGCGGGAAGACATTTGCACGGTCATCACATCTTCAGAGTCATCAGAAAACACACACGGGCGAGAAGCCATTCCTGTGTTCTGTGTGTGGGAAGACATTTGCACAGTCGTCAAATCTTCAAGCTCATAAGAAAACACACACGGGCGAGAAGCCATTCCTGTGCACTGTGTGTGGGAAGTCATTTTCACAGTCATCAAAACGGAAGAGGCATCAGAAGGTCCACGATGATAGGAAGCTGAAATCAAAAGCTGAAATTCAAGGTGCTGCAATGAATCCTGAAGATAATTCCACCTTCGATCCCATGCAGTTGGATCCCGAGGGATGGCTGGATGTAATGGAGTGGCTCGAGGATCGAACCGAGAGCTAGCGGTGACTGAAATATAATGTTGCATGCGGTTATACCTATTAAGCTGTCTTGAGTACTTTTGTGTGTAATTCTGACCCTTTGGTTTTGCAGTTCGTTTGAGAGTTTATTGACGTGCAGGTAGTGATTACTTGGTGAAGTGGTGTGATGAGCAGTGGTTGTGAGATGGTTCAATTCCAGACAATATTGTTGTGTTTAAGTCTTCCTGTTGAGCTAAAGTTGGAATGCATCTGTAGTTAGATCTTTACTAAACATTTTTTTACGTTTTTTTTTCAAGTATAAAGCTTTTTTTGGTTGGTAATAATCGACTTTAGGATGTACATTGATGACGCGTTCGTTGGACTTCAACATAGACGAACAGTGAACAAACGTGGTGAACTAATAAGGAAATCATGGGGAATTATACTTTAACGCTTTGGTATTCCTGGAACGGAAATGGTTTGCATTGTACTGTAACTGTTTGAGCATATGACATAATAAATATTCCATTCGAGTTTTGACGTAAAAGTGATTGCAAATGAATAAAAACGTATTTTAACAAATGTGTGTCCGTTTATTTATTTTATAATGTTTATAGCAAAAACGTGTTTTAAGCGAGTTTTAGGTGGAGGATCGTCGTCACACAAATCTGCCCTTAACTGGCAGGCAGCATCTTGGCTGTCTCTCCATTAACATGTGTCCCTGGAGGGGAAAGGTCCCCATTATAAATCTATTCGCAACGTTATGGCCCCTAATCATCAAGTATGACGTGTGAACTGTAACACTATCAACGATAACAAAAATAGTTAAAATAAATAATCTATTAACTAGTTTCATCATTTATAACACCAAAAACAGAGGTACGGTATTATTAGTTTTGAACAAAATAAACGGAGGTTCGTAATTATAATCGCATAATAATAATTATAATCGCACTGTGATAATCTTAGAATCATACTGTGACCATATGCATGTTAAGTGAATGCGAACCGGGGGTAGGATATGCAAGATTTGAATCTCATTACAATTATTAAAATCCCACGTTAGTCGTATTAGAATAAAACTGTCCACTGTTGGATGAATGTCATGTTAATTGAATCGAATAGCTATATACGGTATGTAAACAGATAAAGTGTATAACAATCACATATTATAACATAATTGCATTTCATATGATGTGAAAAAACTACGTTCATTTAAAAAAAACTGAGAATTTCGTGTATAATAGTGTACGTGCAAGCGAACTGTGCTCGTATGCACGAATGTAATATGCATCTATGGCCTTTGGACATGCGAACCGGTGGTCGGATATGCGAATTGGGGGGTGCAGGATTATGATCGGATAAAAATGATTAGAATAACACTATGATAGTATTAGAATTACACTGAGCTAGAATGTATGTTATATGTTGATGCACATCGGGAGTCGTAAATGCGGCCTGGGTGGTGCCAGATTTAGAATCGCATCAAAATTATTAAAATCGCACCATGGTCGTATTAGAATCAAGCTGCCCACTGCTGGTAGAATGTTCCATCTCAATGGAACCGAATAGCAATATACATCTTCTTGGTTCTTTTGGTAAAGTCACGTAGAAGGGAAGTAATAAAATAATAAAAATAAAACATAATAAAATAATTCTCACGACGTTTCGGCCACAACGCAAGCAGCCGTCCTCAGGTGGAGAACAGGTCCGTCAAGTAGACAGAGTCTGAATGTCACGCTCCAGGCTTGGAGGGACTATTTATGCTGGGATGGAGGAGCGAAAAGCGTCTTGACAAAATAATTTGCAATCAAGAGGATTTTAGCATATTTATGGGAAATGCAGATATGTGATTTGCATTACTTGTGAAATGCGTAGGAGGTGGGCGGGGGGGTTTCAAAGTCATTATGTCCATGCATTATGCAGGATTAGCAGCATCAAAGGGAGGAAGGTCAGAATCTATATATATAAAATCGCAAATCTGTCGGGTGAGTGGTGAGGGTGAGTGTTGAGGGTGAATGGTGATTGGTGAGGGTGTGATTGGTGAGGATGAGTGGTGAGGGAGAGTGGTGAGGGAGAGTGGTGAGGGTGAATGGTGAGGGTGAGTGGTGAGTGGTGAGGGTGAGTGTTGATTCGTGAGGGTGTGATTGCTGAGGATGAGTGGTGAGGGAGAGTGGTGAGGGAGAGTGGTGAGGGTGAATGGTGAGGGTGAGTGGGGAGTGGTGAGGGTGTGTATATATGTAAGGTTATTTTTCACCCGGGCAACGCCGGGTACTACTGCTAGTTAATAATATACAGCATTGATATTTTGCGTGGAGCCTACAAGCGCAACCTTGCGCATTTTGACCTGGTTCTCGACGCCCGTCCCGCGCCCATGGTAGAATCTTGTGCATGTCGGGGCGTCAAGGGTTCGCACCACAGCCTTGAAGGATTAGGCAGGTCCCTGGCTTCTTTTGAAGAATGTGACCAGGCTCCAGGCACCGGATCCTCGCACGTGGCGGATCCTTGAGGCACCCCGGGCCTCTGGGGCTCGGAAACTGTGGGCGCCACAACACATTTCATTTGGAGTACGGTTTCCGTTGCCGAGCGCCCCACCACGTTGGACACACCAGACTTGGGCTGTACGGGACATGGGGATGAGCTGTCTGGGTGTGGACGGACATAACTACATGCGCACACACTGCGGCCATTTCACCTCTATGACTTCTACCTGTCGCCGCCGTGGGCGGAGCAACTTGGGGGACGTACCCGGTGTCACCTTTGGGCAATACAACCTGTCTACGACCGCCCATGGAAGCACGTGTTCCCGCCGCCCCGTGTTCTTTTAATTAGCCACTTGCGCTCTGGTGGGGAAAGTTCCTCGTTGTAAATCGTTTCACAACGTTCTGGTCCCGAAACCCGAAGTATACGGGGGATCACCTGTACTCTATAACATGTAAACTGATAACACTATGAACAATAACACTAAACATTCAACGACTTTAATTTTTTTTATAATAGAGTATCATTCCCCATGATTTCCTTATTAGTTGACCACATTTGTTCACTGTGCGTCTATGTTGAAGTCAAGGCCATAAATCCAACGAACGCGTCATCAATGTACATCCTGAAATCGGCTATCTAAAGTCGATTAATACCAATAAAAAAAGCTATGTACTTGACAAAAATCGTTTAAAATGTTGAGTAAAGATGTACCTACAGACGCATTCCAACTTTAGCTCAACAGGAACACATAACGACTACAATTGAACCCTCTCACAACCAGTGCTCATCACACCACTTCGGCAAGTAATCCGATAACATTACAAACCACCACTGTGCACGTCACGAAACTCTCACAAAAACTGTAAAACTAAAATGGTCAAAATTACACACAAAAGTACTCGATACGGATTAAAAGGTATAACCACATGATATAATATTTTGTCAGTCACCCCGAGCTCTCTGATTGACTATCGAGCCACTCCATTACATCCAGCCATCTCTCGGGATCCAACTGCATGGGATCGAAGGTGGAAACTTCTTCAGGACTCATTGCAGCACCTTGAATTTCAGCTTTTGATTTCAGTTTCCTATCATTGTGGACCTTCTGATGCCTGTTCATGTTTGATGACCGTGCAAATGCTTTCCCACACACAGAGCACAGGAATGGCTTCTCGCCCGTGTGTGTTCTCTGATGAGTTTGAAGAGTTGATGACTGTACAAATGCCTTCCCACACACAGGGCACAGGAATGGCTTCTCGCCCGTGTGTGTTCTCTGATGAGTTTTAATAGTTGATGCCCGTGTAAATGCATCCCCACACACAGAGCACAGGAACGGCTTCTCGCCCGTGTGTGTTCTCTGATGAGTTTGAAGAGTTGATAACTGTGCAAATGTCTTCCCACACACAGAGCAATTGAATGGCTTCTCGCCCGTGTGTTCTCTGGTGTCTCTTAAGATTTGATGGCCATGAAAAGGACTTCCCACACACAGAGCAATTGAATGGCTTCTTGCCTCCGTGTGCGTGGGGCTGTGGAGAGCCTCTCTGCTCCATGTGAGCGTAGCAACAGCAGTGGTGTTACCGAGTCAAAAGTACGCTATCGGCCACAAGGATGTTTAGCGTTGAGTTTTGGATTTTGTTAACTGCTAAATCAAGAACGACACTCGCGTCTAACCGAGACGCAAAAAAATACCGCTAATTTGACGACGAACACGTTTAAGAGTTTATCCGCGAAAATAGACACTTACTTGGAGATTCACGGTATATCGATGTCTGGAACCCGTCTGAAGATGTCGCCACGAACTCTCCCGACGCAAAGTCGCCTAAATGTCGACACAGCAATTGTGCTCGCCAGGCTGCGTTGTCTCGCGGTTGAAGGGCGATCAGCAGAGCGACGAGTCGAGCGTCCAACCTCATCAAGTTCCCTCTCGAAATGGCATTGAGCTCTGCTTCTGAGCCGCCTTATAACTCCCCCCCCTAGAATCCAATTATTTGTCTTTCAGGATATTTGCATTCGATCGTTAATTTTGGAAGGCACAATCCGCATGTAGATTAACATACCGAAGGGTAATGTGCCCATTGTGCTTCATGCATGAATATGTAAGTGCATCTCAGTGTGTAATTGTGCGCTTATTTGGAATAAATGGAAAAACTTTGTCCTCGATTTAAAGTGAATGCAGAGAAATTGGCATGTAACTTTAGAAAAGGAAGAAAGCGGCCTTCTCGACGAGGGAGTGAAACCCAATAGGTAATATTCTTTTACAGCGTTACAGTGGAAAGGTTGTAGTTCATAGGTTATAATATTATGTTTCACTATGATAGAGCTTAACATGTGAGAGTATACAATATCAGAGTTGATCAAATGCGACGATAATGGGCGTCAATCGGGTGAGTTTGATCAGAGACTTTAATCAAAGGCGTCATCCCATCACGGAACACCACCTCCCTGCGTATATCACAGCAACAGAAGCAACTACAGCAGCAACAACAGCAGCGACAACAACAGCAACAACATCACATTTTGAGGGCGACGCAGCTACTTCCGATTCTGCCGCCCAGCTGTTTGTAGTCGGGACCTGCTCTCGCAGGACCCCACACGTCTTTGGAAATGATTGCGATGATCATGTCTTAGCTGAGAATCAAGTCACTCAAGATTACTTTGTTTAACCATAACTTTAGGTAGGTTAGTGTCATCGGGGCTGTGTGAATACTACTCATGAATGAAATCACACTCCTGTATGACCGACATTGTACTAAATTTGGTTGATCGAGTAGAACAAGGCACGTGCCATGTCCAGACGAATTCTTATCAACAACAGTGTCATTAAATATGATGCTAAAATAAATGTTAACACTGGATTAAACGTGCACCTCTTAACCCCTCCCTCGCATTTACGACTAACGATTTGCATTTGCACGTAACATGCATTAAAGCCCATTAAAATGCTAATACGACCATATTGTTATTCAAAAATTTGAATGCTACTCTTTCCCTGTACCCCCCCCCCCCCCCCCCACAGTTCACATATCCGACCCCCGGTTCGATTGAACAGATAATTTACATACATATCTGTATGTCCCCCAAGTTGCTCCGCCCTTTGGCGGCGTCAGGAAGAGGTCATAGAGGTGGGTGATGTAAAGACAGTGCGTCAACTAAGCGACAAGAATGAGAGAGGGGGAGTAACGAGGTTTGGGGCTGTGTTGGCTGGTTGCTGTCTCGTCGTCGTCGTTGCTATATCGTGACGCCTGGGGTCTGAAACCGCGTTAAAGGCTAAATAAAAGAACCCTCTGCAGGGTCATTACAATTGTAACGATTCATTATTTCACTGGCTAATATTGCGTTTGTGCGATTATTTTACATACTCATACTGAATATTGCAATTTGATGCCATTGAGATGGAACATTCATCCAATAGTAGACAGCTTGATCCTAATACTACCAAAGTGTTATTCAAATAATTTTAATCCCATCCTGATCCTGCACCTTCCGTTTCACATATCCCACCATTGGTTCGCACGTCTATCTACAGCTGCCGATGTTCGGGTGGCGGCCGTCGATTCGGGCTCTGCTCTTCCTTTCCTCGCCAGGATGGTGCCGCGGGACGCAGCATCTCCGAAGGTGATGCTGCTGCTGTTGCTGCTGCTGTTGCTGCTGCTGTTGCTGCTGCTGCAGTTGCTGTTGCTGCTTAATATTCTTCAGTTCCAGTGGTGTTCCGTGATGGGATAACAAACTTTGATCAAATACTTTTATGAAACGAGTCATTACAATTGTAACGATTCATTATTGCACGGGCTTATGTTGAGTTTGTACGATTATTTTATATATACATACTGAATATTGCTATGTGATGCCATTGAGATGGAACATTCATCCAATAGTGGACAGCTTGATCCTAATACCACCAAAGTGTTATTCAAATAATTTTAATCCCATCCTGATCCTGCACCTTCCGTTTTACATATTCCACCCTTGGTTCGCACGTCTATATTACATACATACATGTTACATACATACATACATGTTACATGCATGCATGTACCATGTTACATACATACATGCATGTTACATACATACATGTTACATGCACATATACTTACTACAAACAGATATGTTACATACATACATGTTACATGCACATATACTTACTACAAACAGATATGTTACATGCATACATGTTACATGCACATATACTTACTACAAACAGATATGTTACATACATACATGTTACATGCACATATACTTACTACAAACAGACATGTTACATATGTAATGCGGGCGTAAATGGGCGGGGCGGATATGACGATCCAAGAGGGAGGAGTCAGGGTGACGTGGGGGAGAAGTTATAGCGGGGAGACAGGAAGCTATCTGGGTCAGTCGGGGGAGTGAAGGGTGGTGAACACGTTGGGTGGTCGCCGTGCCTCAGCCTGGTGGCTGAGGGGCTCATGACGGCACCAGCCAGCGGGGTGGAAGAGAGAGTGGAGGATTGAGGTTGGAGATGGCGAGATAGCCACATAGGCCACGAAGGGCTGAGGTAAGAGATGGCGAGATAGCCACAGAGGCCACGAAGGGCTGAGGTAGGAGATGGCGAGATAGCCACAGAGGCCACGAAGGGCTGACGTTGGGAGGTGGCGAGATCGCCACGCACGGAGGAACAGGGAGCAGCGATGGAGCTGCTGTGGGGGCAGCCGGAGGGCTGCACCAAGAGCCTGCAGCGGAGCTGCAGGAGCGTGGAAGGCTACGGGAGCGAAGGCAGATGTGGGGCTGCCAGGGAGAGAGTCTCAGGAGGAGTGCCGTGTGGGAAGGAGAACGCGAACCCCAAATAAAGGACACGGAGTCAGCAAGAAGTGTCTGAGTCCTTTTATTACACTGGAGTCAGAAGTGAAACGGCATCTCAAAACAACTGAGAGAAAGAAAAAAGAATATTCCTGCGCCATCATCTGCTACATCATCCGACGACGACGACCTTCCTCAGATGGTGGACCTGCCTGCGATGGAAGAGGAGGTCCGTTCTGGAACGAGTACGGGTCCGGGTGAGCAAGGTGTCGCCGCGTCGGTGGACCTGTCTGTGCCGGAGGACGCCAACTTACGATGGAGACAGATGGCGATGCAGATGGGGACCTTGAAAATCGTGCTGGCGCAACTGTGTGAGTTCACCACGCCGAGGACGACGTCGGGGAGGCCCGGTGGTGATCCGCAGGCCTCTGCCTTTCCTGCGCTGCCAGCGCCATTGCCACGTGGCACGAAGACGCCATCTTGGGCGTGGCAGGGGAGAAACGGCGGGAAGCCGCCATCTTGTCTTCACCGCGGCGGGAGGACGCCGCCATCTTCAACATCGCGGCGGAGAGGCAGCCTTGCGCTGCCATCTGGAGGTGCCGCTGGGTGAGCAGCCTGCTGTGAGCTGCTGTTTTTCGAGGGGGTGCTGCGAGGAGAAGACGCCGATGCTGCAGCTGCTGGGGCGGGAGCTTCCCGTCCTGGTTCGGGTGCGTGACAACGGAGCCGTCAAGTCGCCGAACGAGTTCTGCGAGGCGTCTCAAGTTGCCACCCTGCCGTCCTCTTCTTGCTGCAGCCCCGGGCGAGTCATAACGATACGCACCCGGCCTTAACACACACCTCACTCATCTTTCGAGGGCCGGGGGGGGGCTATTTTGGTTTTCTCTTATGACTCGATTGTGCGGAGCGCGGTTCGGACTGTCTGTATGTGTGTGTAATAACGATGAACGCGCTATCTGCTTGTTGCTTGGTGTCAATATAAGTGTGTGCGTGTGTTGAGAATGGACGGAGAGTCTGCTGTATTTGCTGAGTGTCAAATTGTGTGTGTGCGCTGCTGCGTGGAGTTGTTATCTTGATGGTGAAGTTAATTATTAACTTGGGAGCGTCGGGTATCTTGCGCTGTATTATTTGTGGGTTACCTTGTGTGATGGGCTTAATTGAAAAAAAATATATATATTTTTTGGTGTATTGTGCTGCGAGGTGCTGTGTGCGATGCGATTGTTGCAAGAGAGAGAATAATTGTGTTGTTGCTGCAAAGTTACGACAGGATTAATGGTGTGTTGGTTGCCTGCAGATCTGCTTGCTATTGTGCTTAAATGTGCGCGTGTGATCGCGATATGCTGATTGCATGTGCTGTTATACCGTTCTGTATGGTTATGAGGTGCGATGCAGTGGTTGATTATTGGAATTGGGATTGTTATTATATTGTGCGTACCTGTTGGAAATTGGTAACAAATTCGAGGGGGACCCAAATAATTGGTTGTATGGTTGTTGTGCACACGAGATTGCGTGTATATTATAGAGGGGGACCCTAAAATTCGGTTGTATTGGTGTTGTGCACACGAGATTGCGTGTATATTATAGAGGGGGACCCTAAAATTCGGTTGTATTGGTGTTGTGCACACGAGATTTCGTGTATATTATGGGTAATTGCGCTTTTTGAGAGAGAGAGCGCGCTTTGAGGGTGCGTGATGACGCCGTTGTGGGTGTCTCAAAGGTTAATGCTAATGGGACCGTAAATTGGCGCCAAGTGGCGTCGCGTATTCGGTTGATCGCATGCAGCCACGAGTTGCTTGGCGAGTTGGGTTGTGTAACTAATGTGGTTGGTAAAATATTGGTTAAAAATTCCACGATATGACAGCTGTGCGCAGCAAGCTGGGGCTGTGCGTCTATCGTTGGTGGGGTTGTTATAATGTGACGGGAGATGCGTCTTGTGACCCCCAGCTAAGGGAAGCTGGGGTGCACGAATGGAGAAAACTGGCCACGTGTTCGCACGTTGGGCCGCCATTTTGCGCGCACGCGGGGTATGGCGACGATGCGCTTTGCGGAAAGGGCCGCCATTTTGAGTGCGCGCGAGATATTGCGCGAACGCGCTGGGCGAAGGGGGACGCCATTTGGAGCGCGCGGGATAAACCGAGGTGGGGCAAATATTCCATCTGTTATGCCTGCCATTGTTGATTGGGTGATGCATGAGTTGTGGTCACATCGGCCTATGGCTGATGGCTGACCTGACAGCCCGGAGGCGAAACCTCCGTGGTATGTCTTAAACTAATGGGCCATGTGCTCATATGGCTCGGGGAGTCATGGTTCAGTTGTGCGGTGGCAGACTGAACCTGGTGTGCCGGGGGCTCACGGGATCTGGGTTAGGGTGTTATTGTCTCTATAAGAGAACATTGCCCCGTGGGGGGAGTACAGGGGGTCTGGCATTGCTGGGGGATGAACCTTCCCTGGGCTATAAAGCATCGGACTATACGAGGCTGGTGTGTGTCCATCTCTGATGGGATAGTAAGGGAGGAGCGTGGCCGAGTTGCTGCTCATCCCCGAAATTGCACTAGCTGAGAGTATGGTCAGTGGATGTTGCTGTGGGTTGACGACCACGGTGGGGGTTAGGGCGAGTTAAACATTACCGCTGGGGAGCGTGGCTCTCTCCACGCGAGGGTGTGCGATTAGGCGTTTTGTTGGGTTGCTGAGAGTGACCGTGGGTACATGCTGTGTACGTGCGATGTCTGTGCTGGTCCTCAAGGGAGGACTGCTGGTGGGTAAGAGCAGAAAATTTTGTTGTTGTTGTTGTCACGTGTAAATAATATTGTTGTTAAAATGTAAATACTGGGGCATCCATTGCGTTATTGTGGGTATTTATGGGGAGTTTTTTTTTTAAGCGGGCTGGATTTACATCATCTCCACTACCCTGAGGCCGGGTGGCTGTCGTGTACGACATGCGGATGTGCGTTGTTGTGCTGTGCCTCAGGGGATTGGATTCTCCTTCTCGTCACAGATTCTTCAGCTCCCGTCGCACTGGGTGTTACCTGGTGTGCTAGCTGGATGAGGACTTGAAGGAGCAATTGAGCGCCGTTCGTCGTTCTGCTCTACCACTTGCTCTTTGACGTTGGACTTGAGCCGAGCGGATGGAACTGCAACATGGACACGCACTAAAACATCACATTTCTGGGTTGTGCGCGTTGGCCGTTCTTGCGTGTCAGTTGCCGTTTTTGTTCATTGTGCCATTCTTATTCTTGTTGATGTTGCGCGGAGGACAGGCCGGTGTTCTGTTCCAGTTCCTGATACCTCCCCTTTCGTTGCTTGTGTTGTTGTTGTTATAATCTCCGTTGTGTCTGGGGGACTCCTGATTGTGATGCCTTCGCCCGCATTATTTTGTTCTGTTTCAGCCGAGGACGGCTGGAATTTTCTCTACGGGGGAGGGTAGTGTAATGCGGGCGTAAATGGGCGGGGCGGATATGACGATCCAAGAGGGAGGAGTCAGGGTGACGTGGGGGAGAAGTTATAGCGGGGAGACAGGAAGCTATCTGGGTCAGTCGGGGGAGTGAAGGGTGGTGAACACGTTGGGTGGTCGCCGTGCCTCAGCCTGGTGGCTGAGGGGCTCATGACGGCACCAGCCAGCGGGGTGGAAGAGAGAGTGGAGGATTGAGGTTGGAGATGGCGAGATAGCCACAGAGGCCACGAAGGGCTGAGGTAAGAGATGGCGAGATAGCCACAGAGGCCACGAAGGGCTGAGGTAGGAGATGGCGAGATAGCCACAGAGGCCACGAAGGGCTGACGTTGGGAGGTGGCGAGATCGCCACGCACGGAGGAACAGGGAGCAGCGATGGAGCTGCTGTGGGGGCAGCCGGAGGGCTGCACCAAGAGCCTGCAGCGGAGCTGCAGGAGCGTGGAAGGCTACGGGAGCGAAGGCAGATGTGGGGCTGCCAGGGAGAGAGTCTCAGGAGGAGTGCCGTGTGGGAAGGAGAACGCGAACCCCAAATAAAGGACACGGAGTCAGCAAGAAGTGTCTGAGTCCTTTTATTACACATACTTACGACCGTAGTGTGATTCGAAGAGGACCACGGAGTGATTCGAATAATTCGAATGCGATTCGAATATCACACTTCAATGTAGGTTGTTCTAATCTATAGCACTAGTTAATAATGTTATTGTATAGCGTTATAATGTATAGCTCATAGGTTATATTGTTAGAGTTCACATACTAGTTTACAGTAATTTGTAGATTCTTCAAATGTATATGTGAATGTTTTTAAATTACCATTGTTGAAGTTCATAATGTTAAAGTTCACAGTGTGAGAATTTACAATGTCAGAGTTTACAATGTGAGAGTATATCCAAGACGTCGATCGATGGCGTTGGTCTGGTAGGTTCGATCATAGTTTTTGATCAAAGACGTTATCCCATAACGGGACACCAACATGCTGCCGATATAACAGTAACAGAAGCAACTACAGCAGCTACGAAACCATTCGATGGCAAAGCAGCGACTTCTTCAATCTGAGAGTTTGTGGCCGTGCCCTGTTCTCGTGGGACCCGACACGGATTTGGAAATAATTGCTATGATCATGTCTGAGCTGAGATGAACGACTAATGTTTACTTTGTTTAATCATAACTGTGCGTAGGTTAGTGCCATCGGTGCTTAGTGAATACTACTCATGAATGAACTCATTCTTCTTTCGGATAGAAATTTGAAATCGTTTTGGTAGAACAATTCGCTTTCCTTTTCGAGACGAATTGTTATCTTCAAGTGCGCCCGTAAATATACTGCTGAAATACACAGCATAGGGAAGGCAGCCTTGTTCGGGAGATGTAGTTTGGCTAAGTCGCTGTGGCCGGGTGATGACACGGATTCTGAAACAATGGAGTTAAACACTCGCTGCTTGGCCCCGTCGACAGCAGCGAAGGCTGTCATATACCGCCCCATTTACGAGTTGGCTGTACAATGTGTATAGTTGAAGGTGTTAAGTGTTGTCTTCTTCTAACAGCTACTAACGTGCGTGTGTTGTCTGTTTTTATGATTTGCCCATTGATGTAGTTCTTTTTATTGCGGCGTTTTTTTGTTGAGTTCTGTCACTTGAGTGTTGCAGTTTGTTTAAGAATTCGTCACGTGAACGTGGTGTTTTGCTTGTGGGAATTTCGCTTTGTCACAAATTGCGATTGTTATAATAATTGTAACGATTCATAATCTCATCAGTTAAGAATGGGTTTGTGCGTGATTCTTATACGATCACACTGTGATTCTAATGCTTCTAATGATATTATAATACCTTACCTCTGTTTATATGGTTATAAATTAAAACACTAGTTAATAATCGTTCAATGTTTAGTGTTATAGTTTATAGTATTACAGTTTACATGTTATAGAGTACAGTTTATCCCCGACATACTTAGGGATTAGGGACTGGTACGTTGATGAAGGATTAACTACGGGGACCTTTCCCCTCAAGGAACACGTGTTAATCGGGTAGACAGCCAAGATGCTGCCGGTTAAGGGCACACTTGTGTGACGGAGATCCTACACCTGAAATTATCTTAATATGTTTTTGCTAGGAACATGATAAAATCAAGAATGGACAAACATTTGTTAAAAATACGTTTTTATTCATCTGCAATAATTTTACATCAAAACTCGAAGGGAATATTTATTACGTCCTATGTTCACACATTTCCAGTACCATGCAAACCATTTCCGTTCCAGGAATACCAAAACGTTAAAGTATCATTGATTTCCTTATTAATTCACCACATTTGTTCACTGTGCGTCCATGTTGAAGTCAAGGCCATATATCCAACGATCGCGTCATCAATGTACATCCTGAAATCAGCTATCTAAAGTCGATTAATACCAATCGAAAACCGCTATATACTTGAAAAAAAATAGTTTAAAATGTTGAGTAAAGATGTACCTACAGACGCATTCCAACTTTAGCTCAAAAGGGACACTTAACGACTACAATTGAACCCTCTCACAACCAGTGCTCATCACACCACTTCGGCAAGTAACCCGATAACATTACAAACCACCACTGTGCACGTCATTAAACTCTCAAAAAAACTAAAATGGTCAAAATTACACACAAAAGTACTCGATACGGCTTAATAGGTATAACCACATAACGTAATATTTTTTCAGTCACCCCGAGCTCTCTGTTTGATCCTCGAGCCACTCCATTACATCCAGCCATCTCTCGGGATCCAACTGCATGGGATCGAAGGTGGAAACTTCTTGAGGACTCATTGCAGCACCTTGAATTTCAGCTTTTGATTTCAGTTTCCTATCATTGTGGACCTTCTGATGCCTGTTAAGAGTTGACGACTGTGAAAATGCCTTCCCACACACAGGGCACAGGAATGGCTTCTCGCCCGTGTGTGTTCTCTGATGACTCTGAAGATGTGATGAGTGTGCAAATGTTTTCCCACACACAGAGCACAGGATTGGCTTCTCACCCGTGTGTGTTTTCTGGTGTCTCTTAAGACTTGATGACCATGAAAATGCCTTCCCACACACAGAGCAATTGAATGGCTTCTTGTCTCCGTGTGCGTGGGGCTGTGGAGAGCGTCTCTGCTCCATGTGAGCGTAGTAACAGCAGCTGTGTTATCGAATCAAAAGTACGCTATCGGCCGAAAGGATGTTTAGCGTTTAGTTTTGGATTTCGTTAACTGCTAAAACAAGAACGACACTCGCGTCTAACCGAGACGCAAAAAAATCCCGTAAATATGACGACAAAACACGTTTAAGAGTTTATCCGCGATAATAGACACTTACTTGGAGATTCACGGTATATGGATGTCTAGAACTCGTCTGAAGATGTCGCCACGATCTCTCCCGACGCAAAGTCGCCTAACTGTCGACACAGCAATTGTGCTCGCCAGGCTGCGTTGTCTCGCGGTTGAAGGGCGATCAGCAGAGCGACGAGTCGAGCGTCCAACCTCATCAAATTCCCTCTCGAAATGGCATTGAGCTCTGCTTCTGAGCTTCCTTATAACTCCCCCCCTAGGATCCAATCCTTTGTCTTTCAGGATATTTGCATTCGATTGCTAATTTTGGAAGGTACAATCCGCATGTCTATTAACATACCGAAGAGTAATGTGCCCATTGTGCTTCATGCATGAATATGTAAGTGCATCTCAGTGTGTAATTGTGCGCTTATTTTGAATTAATGGAAAAACATTGTCCTCGATTCAAAGTGAATGCAGAGAAATTAGCATATAACTTTAGAAAAGGAAGAGAGCGGCCTTCTCGACGAGGAAGTGAAATCCAATAGCGTTACAATGGATAGGTTGTAGTTCATAGGTTATAATATTATGTTTCACTATGATAGAGCTTAAGATGTGAGAGTATACAATATCAGAGTTGATCAAATGCGACGATCAAGGGCGTCAATCGGGTGAGTTTGATCAGAGGCTTTAATCAAAAGCGTCATCCCATCACAGAACACCACCTCCCTGCGTATATCACAGGAACAGAAGCAACTACAGCAGCAACAACAGTAGCGACAACAACAGCAGCAACATCACATTTCGAGGGCGACGCAGCTACTTACGATTCTGCTGCCCAGCTGTTTGTAGTCGGGACCTGCTCTCGCAGGACCCCACACGTCTTTGGAAATGATTGCGATGATCATGTCTGAGCTGAGAATTAAGTCACTCAAGATTACGTTGTTTAACCATAACTTTAGGTAGGTTAGTGTCATCGGGGCTCTGTGAATACTACTCATGAATGAAATCACACTCCTGTATGACCGACATTGTACTAATTTTGGTTGATCGAGTAGACGAATTCTTATCAACAACAGTGTCCTTAAATATGATGCTAAAATAAATGTTAACACTGGATTAAACGTGCACCTCTTAACCCCTCCCTCGCATTTACGACTAACGATTTGCATTTGCACTTAACATACATTATAGCCCATTAAAATGCTAATACTACCATATTATTATTCTAAAATGTGAATGCGATTCTTGCCCTGTACCCTCACAGTTAACATATCCTACCCCCGGTTCGATTGAACAGATAATTTACATACATATGTGTAGAGTGCGATTTTAATACTTCTAATGAGATTTAAATACCATACCTCCGTTTATGGTGCTATAAATTATAAAACCAGTTGATAATTTTTTGTCGTTTAATGTTTAGTGTTATTGTTTATAGTGTTATCAGTTTACATATTTTTTAGGTGCAGGTGATTCCCGGTATACTTCGGTATTCTGGACCTGAACGTTGCGAAACGATTCATAACGAGGACCTTTCCCCACCAGAGCGCAATACGCTAATGAAAAGAACTCGGGGCGGCGGGAGCACGTGCTTCCATGGGCAGTGGGGGACAGGGCATGGTTGTATTGCCTACAGGTGCTACCGGGAAAATCTCCCAAGTTGCTCCGCCCATGGCGGGGTCAGGTAGAGGTCATAGAGGTGGGTGATGTAAAGACAGTGCGTCAACTAAGGGACAAGTGGTGACAACAAAATAGAGAGAGTTCGAGAAGGGAAGGCGAGACCAAGTGTGGGCGGAGGTTCACGCCGAGAATGAGAGAGGGGGAGTAACGATGTTTGGGGCTGTGTTGGCTGGTTGCTGTCTCGTCGTCGTTGCTATATCGTGACGCCTGGGGTCTGAAACCGCGTTAAAGGCTAAATAAAAGAGTTTGGAGTAATTACAATTTTAACGATTCATTATTGCACGGGCTTATGTTGAGTTTGTACGATTATTTTATATATACATACTGAATATTGCTATGTGATGCCATTGAGATGGAACATTCATCCAATAGTGGACAGCTTGATCCTAATACCACCAAAGTGTTATTCAAATAATTTTAATCCCATCCTGATCCTGCACCTTCCGTTTTACATATTCCACCCTTGGTTCGCACGTCTATATTACATACATACATGTTACATACATACATACATGTTACATGCATGCATGTACCATGTTACATACATACATGCATGTTACATACATGTTACATGCACATATACTTACTACAAACAGATATGTTACATACATACATGTTACATGCACATATACTTACTACAAACAGATATGTTACATACATACATGTTACATACTTACGACCGTAGTGTGATTCGAAGAGGACCACGGAGTGATTCGAATAATTCGAATGCGATTTCGAATATCACACTTCAAGGTAGGTTGTTCTAATCTATAGCACTAGTTAATAATGTTATTGTATAGCGTTATAATGTATAGCTCATAGGTTATATTGTTAGAGTTCACATACTAGTTTACAGTAATTTGTAGATTCTTCAAATGTATATGTGAATGTTTTTAAATTACCATTGTTGAAGTTCATAATGTTAAAGTTCACAATGTGAGAATTTACAATGTCAGAGTTTACAATGTGAGAGTATATCCAAGACGTCGATCGATGGCGTTGGTCTGGTAGGTTCGATCATAGTTTTTGATCAAAGACGTTATCCCATAACGGGACACCAACATGCTGCCGATATAACAGTAACAGAAGCAACTACAGCAGCTACGAAACCATTCGATGGCAAAGCAGCGACTTCTTCAATCTGAGAGTTTGTGGCCGTGCCCTGTTCTCGTGGGACCCGACACGGATTTGGAAATAATTGCTATGATCATGTCTGAGCTGAGATGAGCGACTAATGTTTACTTTGTTTAATCATAACTGTGCGTAGGTTAGTGCCATCGGTGCTTAGTGAATACTACTCATGAATGAACTCATTCTTCTTTCGGATAGAAATTTGAAATCGTTTTGGTAGAACAATTCGCTTTCCTTTTCGAGACGAATTGTTATCTTCAAGTGCGCCCGTAAATATACTGCTGAAATACACAGCATAGGGAAGGCAGCCTTGTTCGGGAGATGTAGTTTGGCTAAGTCGCTGTGGCCGGGTGATGACACGGATTCTGAAACAATGGAGTTAAACACTCGCTGCTTGGCCCCGTCGACAGCAGCGAAGGCTGTCATATACCGCCCCATTTACGAGTTGGCTGTACAATGTGTATAGTTGAAGGTGTTAAGTGTTGTCTTCTTCTAACAGCTACTAACGTGCGTGTGTTGTCTGTTTTTATGATTTGCCCATTGATGTAGTTCTTTTTATTGCGGCGTTTTTTTGTTGAGTTCTGTCACTTGAGTGTTGCAGTTTGTTTAAGAATTCGTCACGTGAGCGTGGTGTTTTACTTGTGGGAATTTCGCTTTGTCACAAATTGCGATTGTTATAATAATTGTAACGATTCATAATCTCATTAGTTAAGAATGGGTTTGTGCGTGATTCTTATACGATCACACTGTGATTCTAATGCTTCTAATGATATTATAATACCTTACCTCTGTTTATATGGTTATAAATTAAAACACTAGTTAATAATCGTTCAATGTTTAGTGTTATAGTTTATAGTATTACAGTTTACATGTTATAGAGTACAGTTTATCCCCGACATACTTAGGGATTAGGGACTGGTACGTTGATGAAGGATTAACTACGGGGACCTTTCCCCTCAAGGAACACGTGTTAATCGGGTAGACAGCCAAGATGCTGCCGGTTAAGGGCACACTTGTGTGACGGAGATCCTACACCTGAAATTATCTTAATATGTTTTTGCTAGGAACATGATAAAATCAAGAATGGACAAACATTTGTTAAAAATACGTTTTTATTCATCTGCAATAATTTTACATCAAAACTCGAAGGGAATATTTATTACGTCCTATGTTCACACATTTCCAGTACCATGCAAACCATTTCCGTTCCAGGAATACCAAAACGTTAAAGTATCATTGATTTCCTTATTAATTCACCACATTTGTTCACTGTGCGTCCATGTTGAAGTCAAGGCCATATATCCAACGATCGCGTCATCAATGTACATCCTGAAATCAGCTATCTAAAGTCGATTAATACCAATCGAAAACCGCTATATACTTGAAAAAAAATAGTTTAAAATGTTGAGTAAAGATGTACCTACAGACGCATTCCAACTTTAGCTCAAAAGGGACACTTAACGACTACAATTGAACCCTCTCACAACCAGTGCTCATCACACCACTTCGGCAAGTAACCCGATAACATTACAAACCACCACTGTGCACGTCATTAAACTCTCAAAAAAACTAAAATGGTCAAAATTACACACAAAAGTACTCGATACGGCTTAATAGGTATAACCACATAACGTAATATTTTTTCAGTCACCCCGAGCTCTCTGTTTGATCCTCGAGCCACTCCATTACATCCAGCCATCTCTCGGGATCCAACTGCATGGGATCGAAGGTGGAAACTTCTTGAGGACTCATTGCAGCACCTTGAATTTCAGCTTTTGATTTCAGTTTCCTATCATTGTGGACCTTCTGATGCCTGTTAAGAGTTGACGACTGTGAAAATGCCTTCCCACACACAGGGCACAGGAATGGCTTCTCGCCCGTGTGTGTTCTCTGATGACTCTGAAGATGTGATGAGTGTGCAAATGTTTTCCCACACACAGAGCACAGGATTGGCTTCTCACCCGTGTGTGTTTTCTGGTGTCTCTTAAGACTTGATGACCATGAAAATGCCTTCCCACACACAGAGCAATTGAATGGCTTCTTGTCTCCGTGTGCGTGGGGCTGTGGAGAGCGTCTCTGCTCCATGTGAGCGTAGTAACAGCAGCTGTGTTATCGAATCAAAAGTACGCTATCGGCCGAAAGGATGTTTAGCGTTTAGTTTTGGATTTCGTTAACTGCTAAAACAAGAACGACACTCGCGTCTAACCGAGACGCAAAAAAATCCCGTAAATATGACGACAAAACACGTTTAAGAGTTTATCCGCGATAATAGACACTTACTTGGAGATTCACGGTATATGGATGTCTAGAACTCGTCTGAAGATGTCGCCACGATCTCTCCCGACGCAAAGTCGCCTAACTGTCGACACAGCAATTGTGCTCGCCAGGCTGCGTTGTCTCGCGGTTGAAGGGCGATCAGCAGAGCGACGAGTCGAGCGTCCAACCTCATCAAATTCCCTCTCGAAATGGCATTGAGCTCTGCTTCTGAGCTTCCTTATAACTCCCCCCCTAGGATCCAATCCTTTGTCTTTCAGGATATTTGCATTCGATTGCTAATTTTGGAAGGTACAATCCGCATGTCTATTAACATACCGAAGAGTAATGTGCCCATTGTGCTTCATGCATGAATATGTAAGTGCATCTCAGTGTGTAATTGTGCGCTTATTTTGAATTAATGGAAAAACATTGTCCTCGATTCAAAGTGAATGCAGAGAAATTAGCATATAACTTTAGAAAAGGAAGAGAGCGGCCTTCTCGACGAGGAAGTGAAATCCAATAGCGTTACAATGGATAGGTTGTAGTTCATAGGTTATAATATTATGTTTCACTATGATAGAGCTTAAGATGTGAGAGTATACAATATCAGAGTTGATCAAATGCGACGATCAAGGGCGTCAATCGGGTGAGTTTGATCAGAGGCTTTAATCAAAAGCGTCATCCCATCACAGAACACCACCTCCCTGCGTATATCACAGGAACAGAAGCAACTACAGCAGCAACAACAGTAGCGACAACAACAGCAGCAACATCACATTTCGAGGGCGACGCAGCTACTTACGATTCTGCTGCCCAGCTGTTTGTAGTCGGGACCTGCTCTCGCAGGACCCCACACGTCTTTGGAAATGATTGCGATGATCATGTCTGAGCTGAGAATTAAGTCACTCAAGATTACGTTGTTTAACCATAACTTTAGGTAGGTTAGTGTCATCGGGGCTCTGTGAATACTACTCATGAATGAAATCACACTCCTGTATGACCGACATTGTACTAATTTTGGTTGATCGAGTAGACGAATTCTTATCAACAACAGTGTCCTTAAATATGATGCTAAAATAAATGTTAACACTGGATTAAACGTGCACCTCTTAACCCCTCCCTCGCATTTACGACTAACGATTTGCATTTGCACTTAACATACATTATAGCCCATTAAAATGCTAATACTACCATATTATTATTCTAAAATGTGAATGCGATTCTTGCCCTGTACCCTCACAGTTAACATATCCTACCCCCGGTTCGATTGAACAGATAATTTACATACATATGTGTAGAGTGCGATTTTAATACTTCTAATGAGATTTAAATACCATACCTCCGTTTATGGTGCTATAAATTATAAAACCAGTTGATAATTTTTTGTCGTTTAATGTTTAGTGTTATTGTTTATAGTGTTATCAGTTTACATATTTTTTAGGTGCAGGTGATTCCCGGTATACTTCGGTATTCTGGACCTGAACGTTGCGAAACGATTCATAACGAGGACCTTTCCCCACCAGAGCGCAATACGCTAATGAAAAGAACTCGGGGCGGCGGGAGCACGTGCTTCCATGGGCAGTGGGGGACAGGGCATGGTTGTATTGCCTACAGGTGCTACCGGGAAAATCTCCCAAGTTGCTCCGCCCATGGCGGGGTCAGGTAGAGGTCATAGAGGTGGGTGATGTAAAGACAGTGCGTCAACTAAGGGACAAGTGGTGACAACAAAATAGAGAGAGTTCGAGAAGGGAAGGCGAGACCAAGTGTGGGCGGAGGTTCACGCCGAGAATGAGAGAGGGGGAGTAACGATGTTTGGGGCTGTGTTGGCTGGTTGCTGTCTCGTCGTCGTTGCTATATCGTGACGCCTGGGGTCTGAAACCGCGTTAAAGGCTAAATAAAAGAGTTTGGAGTAATTACAATTTTAACGATTCATTATTGCACGGGCTTATGTTGAGTTTGTACGATTATTTTATATATACATACTGAATATTGCTATGTGATGCCATTGAGATGGAACATTCATCCAATAGTGGACAGCTTGATCCTAATACCACCAAAGTGTTATTCAAATAATTTTAATCCCATCCTGATCCTGCACCTTCCGTTTTACATATTCCACCCTTGGTTCGCACGTCTATATTACATACATACATGTTACATACATACATACATGTTACATGCATGCATGTACCATGTTACATACATACATGCATGTTACATACATGTTACATGCACATATACTTACTACAAACAGATATGTTACATACATACATGTTACATGCACATATACTTACTACAAACAGATATGTTACATACATACATGTTACATACTTACGACCGTAGTGTGATTCGAAGAGGACCACGGAGTGATTCGAATAATTCGAATGCGATTTCGAATATCACACTTCAAGGTAGGTTGTTCTAATCTATAGCACTAGTTAATAATGTTATTGTATAGCGTTATAATGTATAGCTCATAGGTTATATTGTTAGAGTTCACATACTAGTTTACAGTAATTTGTAGATTCTTCAAATGTATATGTGAATGTTTTTAAATTACCATTGTTGAAGTTCATAATGTTAAAGTTCACAATGTGAGAATTTACAATGTCAGAGTTTACAATGTGAGAGTATATCCAAGACGTCGATCGATGGCGTTGGTCTGGTAGGTTCGATCATAGTTTTTGATCAAAGACGTTATCCCATAACGGGACACCAACATGCTGCCGATATAACAGTAACAGAAGCAACTACAGCAGCTACGAAACCATTCGATGGCAAAGCAGCGACTTCTTCAATCTGAGAGTTTGTGGCCGTGCCCTGTTCTCGTGGGACCCGACACGGATTTGGAAATAATTGCTATGATCATGTCTGAGCTGAGATGAGCGACTAATGTTTACTTTGTTTAATCATAACTGTGCGTAGGTTAGTGCCATCGGTGCTTAGTGAATACTACTCATGAATGAACTCATTCTTCTTTCGGATAGAAATTTGAAATCGTTTTGGTAGAACAATTCGCTTTCCTTTTCGAGACGAATTGTTATCTTCAAGTGCGCCCGTAAATATACTGCTGAAATACACAGCATAGGGAAGGCAGCCTTGTTCGGGAGATGTAGTTTGGCTAAGTCGCTGTGGCCGGGTGATGACACGGATTCTGAAACAATGGAGTTAAACACTCGCTGCTTGGCCCCGTCGACAGCAGCGAAGGCTGTCATATACCGCCCCATTTACGAGTTGGCTGTACAATGTGTATAGTTGAAGGTGTTAAGTGTTGTCTTCTTCTAACAGCTACTAACGTGCGTGTGTTGTCTGTTTTTATGATTTGCCCATTGATGTAGTTCTTTTTATTGCGGCGTTTTTTTGTTGAGTTCTGTCACTTGAGTGTTGCAGTTTGTTTAAGAATTCGTCACGTGAGCGTGGTGTTTTACTTGTGGGAATTTCGCTTTGTCACAAATTGCGATTGTTATAATAATTGTAACGATTCATAATCTCATTAGTTAAGAATGGGTTTGTGCGTGATTCTTATACGATCACACTGTGATTCTAATGCTTCTAATGATATTATAATACCTTACCTCCGTTTAAATGGTTATAAATTAAAACACTAGTTTATAATTGTTTAATGTTTAGTGTTATAGTTTTTAGTATTCCAGTTTACATTTTATAGAGTACAGTTTATCCCCGACATACTTAGGGATTAGGGACTGGTACGTTGATGAAGGATTAACTACGGGGACCTTTCCCCTCAAGGAACACGTGTTAATCGGGTAGACAGCCAAGATGCTGCCGGTTAAGGGCACACTTGTGTGACGGAGATCCTACACCTGAAATTCTCTCATATTTTTGCTAGGAACATTATAAAATAAAGACCGGACAAACATTTGTTAAAAATACTTTTTATTAATCTGCAATCATTTTTATGTCAAAACTCGAAGGAAATATGTATTATGTCCTATGTTCACACATTTCCAGTAGGATGCAAACCATTTCCGTTCCAGGAATACCAAAGCATTTCCTTATTAGTTCACCACATTTGTTAACTGTGCGTCTATGTTGAAGTCAAGGCCATATATCCAACGAACGCGTCATCAATGTACATCCTGAAATCGGCTATCTAAAGTCGATGTTTTTATACTTGAAAACTGAAACGTTTAAAATGTTGAGTAAAGATGTACCTACAGACGCATTCCAACTTCAGCTCAACAGGAACACTTAACGACTACAATTGAACAGTCTCACAACCAGTGCTCATCACACCACTTCGGCAAGTAATCCGATAACATTACAAACCACCACTGTGCACACCAATAAACTCTCACAAAAACTGTAAAACTAAAATGGTCAAAATTACACACAAAAGTTATCGATACGGCTTAATAGATATAACCACATGACGTAATTTTTTTCAGTCACCCCGAGCTCTCTGGTTGACTGTCGAGCCACTCCATTACATCCAGCCATCTCTCGGGATCCAACTGCATGGGATCGAAGGTGGAAACTTCTTCAGGACTCATTGCAGCACCTTGAATTTCAGCTTTTGATTTCAGTTTCCGTTCATTGTGGACCTTCTGATGCCTTTTAAGATGTGACGACTGTGAAAATGCCTTCCCACACACAGGGCACAAGAATGGCTTCTCGCCCGTGTGTGTTTTCTTATGATCTTGTAGAGTTGATGACCGTGCAAATGCCTTCCCACACACAGGGCACAAGAATGGCTTCTCGCCCGTGTGTGTTCTCTGATGAGTTTGAAGAGTTGATGAGTCTGCAAATGTCTTCCCACACACAGGGCATAGGAATGGCTTCTCGCCCGTGTGTGTTCTCTGATGACTATGAAGATGTGATGACTGTGAAAATGTCTTCCCACACACAGAGCACAAGAATGGCTTCTCGCCCGTGTGTGTTCTCTGATGACTCTGAAGATGTGATGAGTTTGCAAATTTCTTCCCACACACAGGGCACAGGCATGGCTTTTCGCCCGTGTGTGTTCTCTGATGACTCTGAAGATGTGATGACTGTGCAAATGTCTTCCCACACACAGAGCACAGGAATGGCTTCTCGCCCGTGTGTGTTCTCTGGTGTCTCTGAAGATTTGATGACCTTGAAAATGCCTTCCCACACACAGAGCAATTGAATTGTTCCTTGCCCCCGTGTGCGTGGGGCTGTGGAGAGCGTCTTTGCTCCATGTGAGCGTAGTAACAGCAGCGGTGTTATCGAGTCAAAAGTACGCTATCGGTCGCAAGGATGTTTAGCGTCGAGTTTTGGATTTTGTTAACTGCTAAAACAAGAACGACGCTCGCGTCTAACCGAGACGCAAAAAAATCCCGTAAATTTGACGACGGTCACGTTTAAGATTTTATCCGCGAAAATAGATACTTTCTTGGAGATTCACGATATATATCGGTGTCTGAAACCCGTCTGAAGATGTCGCCACGAACTGTCCGAAGCAATTGTGCTCGCCAGGCTGCGTTGTCTCGCGGTTGAAGGGCGATCAGCAGAGCGACGAGTCGAGCGTCCAACCTCATCAAGTTCCCTCTCGAAATGGCATTGAGCTCTGCTTCTGAGCCGCCTTATAACTCCCCCCTAGGATCCAATCCTTTGTTTTTCAGGATATTTGCATTCGATTGTTAATTTTGGAAGGTACAATCCGCATGTCTATTAACATACCGAAGAGTAATGTGCCCATTGTGCTTCATGCATGAATATGTAAGTGCATCTCAGTGTGTAATTGTGCGCTTATTTTGAATGAATGGAAAAACTTTGTCCTCGATTTAAAGTGAATGCAGAGAAATTAGCATGTAACTTTAGAAAAGGAAGAGAGCGGCCTTCTCGACGAGAGAGTGAAACCCAATAGGTAATATTCTTTTACAGCGTTACAATGGATAGATTGTAGTTCATAGGTTATAATATTATGTTTCACTATGATAGAGCTTAACATGTGAGAGTATACAATATCAGAGTTGATCAAATGCGACGATAATGGGCGTCAATCGGGTGAGTTTGATCAGAGGCTTTAATCAAAGGCGTCATCCCATCACGGAACACCACCTCCCTGCGTTTATTGCAGCAACAGAAACAACTACAGCAGCAACAACAGCAGCGACAACAACAGCAACATCACATTTTGAGGGCGACGCAGCTACTTCCGATTCTGCCGCCCAGCTGTTTGTAGTCGGGACCTGCTCTCGCAGGACCCCACACGTCTTTGGAAATGATTGCGATGATCATGTCTTAGCTGAGAATCAAGTCACTCAAGATTACTTTGTTTAACCATAACTTTAGGTAGGTTAGTGTCATCGGGGCTGTGTGAATACTACTCATGAATGAAATCACACTCCTGTATGACCGACATTGTACTAAATTTGGTTGATCGAGTAGAACAAGGCACGTGCCATGTCCAGACGAATTCTTATCAACAACAGTGTCATTAAATATGATGCTAAAATAAATGTTAACACTGGATTAAACGTGCACCTCTTAACCCCTCCCTCGCATTTACGACTAACGATTTGCATTTGCACGTAACATGCATTAAAGCCCATTAAAATGCTAATACGACCATATTGTTATTCAAAAATTTGAATGCTACTCTTTCCCTGTACCCCCCCCCCCCCCCCACAGTTCACATATCCGACCCCCGGTTCGATTGAACAGATAATTTACATACATATCTGTATGTCCCCCAAGTTGCTCCGCCCTTTGGCGGCGTCAGGAAGAGGTCATAGAGGTGGGTGATGTAAAGACAGTGCGTCAACTAAGCGACAAGTGGTGACAACAAGATAGAGAGAGTTCGAGAAGGGAAGGCGAGACCAAGTGTGGGCGGAGGTTCACGCCGAGAATGAGAGAGGGGGAGGAACGAGGTTTGGGGCTGTGTTGGCTGGTTGCTGTCTCGTCGTCGTCGTTGCTATATCGTGACGCCTGGGGTCTGAAACCGCGTTAAAGGCTAAATAAAAGAACCCTCTGCAGTCTGAGTCCGGAGTCATTACAATTGTAACGATTCATTATTTCACGGGCTAATATTGGGTTTGTGCGATTATTTTACATACTCATACTGAATATTGCTATTTGATGCCATTGAGATGGAACATTCATCCAATAGTAGACAGCTTGATCCTAATACTACCAAAGTGTTATTCAAATAATTTTAATCCCATCCTGATCCTGCACCTTCCGTTTCACAAATCCCGCCATTGGTTCGCACGTCTATCTACAGCTGCCGATGTTCGGGTGGCGGCCGTCGATTCGGGCTCTGCTCTTCCTTTCCTCGCCAGGATGGTGCCGCGGGACGCAGCATCTCCGAAGGTGATGCTGCTGCTGTTGCTGCTGCTGTTGCTGCTGCTGTTGCTGCTGCTGCAGTTGCTGTTGCTGCTTAATATTCTTCAGTTCCAGTGGTGTTCCGTGATGGGATAACAAACTTTGATCAAATACTTTTATGAAACGAGTCATTACAATTGTAACGATTCATTATTGCACGGGCTTATGTTGAGTTTGTACGATTATTTTATATATACATACTGAATATTGCTATGTGATGCCATTGAGATGGAACATTCATCCAATAGTGGACAGCTTGATCCTAATACCACCAAAGTGTTATTCAAATAATTGTAATCCCATCCTGATCCTGCACCTTCCGTTTTACATATTCCACCCTTGGTTCGCACGTCTATATTACATACATACATGTTACATACATACATACATGTTACATGCATGCATGTACCATGTTACATACATACATACATGTTACATACATACATGTTACATGCACATATACTTACTACAAACAGATATGTTACATACATACATGTTACATGCACATATACTTACTACAAACAGATATGTTACATACATATATGTTACATACTTACGACCGTAGTGTGATTCGAAGAGGACCACGGAGTGATTCGAATAATTCGAATGCGATTCGAAAATCACACTTCAAGGTAGGTTGTTGTAATCTATAACACTAGTTAATAATGTTATTGTATAGCCTTATAATGTATAGCTCATATGTTATATTGTTAGAGTTCACATACTAGTTTACAGTAATTTGTAGATTTTTCAAATGTATATGTGAATGTTTTTAAGTTACCATTGTTGAAGTTCATAATGTTAAAGTTCACAGTGTGAAAATTTACAATGTGAGAGTATATCCAAGACGTCGATCGATGGCGTTGGTCTGGTAGGTTCGATCATAGTTTTTGATCAAAGACGTCATCCCATCACGGGACACCAACATGCTGCGTATATAACAGTAACAGAAGCAACTACAGCAGCTACGAAACCATTCGATGGCAAAGCAGCGACTTCTTCAATCTGAGAGTTTGTGGCCGTGCCCTGTTCTCGTGGGACCCGACACGGATTTGGAAATAATTGCTATGATCATGTCTGAGCTGGGATGAGCGACTAATGTTTACTTTGTTTAATCATAACTGTGTGTAGGTTAGTGTCATCGGTGCTTAGTGAATACTACTCATGAATGAACTCATACTTCTTTCGGATAGAAATTTGATATCGTGTTGGTAGAACAAGTCGCCTGCCTTTTCTAGACGAATTGTTATTTTCAAGTGCGTCCGTAAATATATTGCTAAAATACACAGCATAGGGAAGGCTGCCTTGTTGGGGAGATGTAGTTTGGCTAAGGCGCTGTGGCCGGGTGATGACACGGATTATGAAACAATGGAGTTAAACACTCGCTGCTTGTCCCTATCGACAGCATTTAAGGCTGTCATATACCGCGCCATTTACGAGTTGGCTGTATGATGTGTATAGTTGAAGGTGCTAGGTGTTGTCTTCTTCTAACAGCTACTAACGTGCCTGTGTTGTCTGTTTTTAGGATTTGTCTACTGATGTTGTTCTTTTAATTGCGGCGTTTTTATGTTGAGTTCTGTCACTTGAGTGTTGCAATTTGTTTAAGAATACGTCATGTGAGCGTGGTGTTTTGCTTGTTGGAATTTCGCTTTGTTACAATTTGTGATTGTTATAAAATCGTAAAGATTCAGAATCTCATGAGTTAAGAATGGGTTTGTGCGTGATTCTTATACGACCACACTGTGATTCTAATGCTTCTAATGATATTATAATACCTTATCTCCGTTTATATGGTTATAAATTAAAACACTAGTTTATAATCGTTTAATGTTTAGTGTTATCGTTTATAGTATTACAGTTTACATGCTATAGAGTACAGTTTATCCCCGACATACTTCGGGAATTAGGGACTGGTAGGTTGATGAGCGATTAACTACGGGGACCTTTCCCCTCAAGGAACACGTGTTAATCGCGTAGACAGCCAAGATGCTGCCGGTTAAGGGCACACTTGTGTGACGGAGATCCTCCACCTGAAACTCGCTTAACATGTTTTTGCTAGGAACATTATAAAATAAAGAACATTTGTTAAAAATACGTTTTTATTCATCTGCAATCATTTTTACGTGAAAACTCGAAGGGAATATTTATTACATTTCCAGTACAATGCAAACTATTTCCGTTCCAGGAATACCAAATCGTTAAAGTATCATTCCCCATGATTTCCTTATTAGTTCACCACATTTGTTCACTGTGGGTCTATGTTGAAGTCAAGGCCATATATCCAACGAACGCGTCATCAATTTACATCCTGAAATCGGCTATCTAAAGTTGATTAATACCAATAAAAAAGCTTTATACTTGAAAAAAAACGTTTAAAATGTTGAGTAAAGATGTACCTACATACGCATTCCAACTTTAGCTCAACAGGAACACTTAACGACTACAATTGAACAGTCTCACAACCAGTGCTCATCACACCACTTCGGCAAGTAATCCGATAACATTACAAACCACCACTGTGCACGTCAAAAACTGTAAATGGTCAAAATTATAACCAAAAAGTACTCGATACGGCTTAATAGGTATAACCACCTGACATAATATTTTTTCAGTCACTCCGAGCTCTCGGTTTGATCCCCGAGCCACTCCATTACATCCAGCCACCTCTCGGGATCCAACTGCATGGGATCGAATGTGGAAACTTCTTCAGGACCAATTGCAGCACCTTGAATTTCAGCTTTTGATTTCAGTTTCCTATCATTGTGGACCTTCTGATGCCTGTTCATGTTTGATGAGTGTGCAAATGCCTCCCCACACACAGGGCACAAGAATGGCTTCTCGCCCGTGTGTGTTCTCTGGTGACTTTGAAGATGTGATGACTTTGCAAATGTCTTCCTACACACAGAGCACAGGAATGGATTCTTGCCCGTATGTGTTCTCTGATGGTCTTGACAAGTTGACGAGTGTGCAAATGCCTTTCCACACACAGGGCACAGGAATGGCTTCTCGCCGGTGTGTATTCTCTGGTGACTCTGAAGATGTGATGACTGTGCAAATGTCTTCCCACACACAGGGCACAGGAACGGCTTCTCGCCCGTGTGTGTTCTCTGGTGACTCTGAAGATGTGATGAATGTGCAAATGTCTTCCCACACACAGGGCACATGAACGGCTTCTCGCCCGTGTGTGTTCTCTGGTGTCTCTGAAGATGTGATGGCCATGAAAATGTCTTCCCACACACAGAGCAATTGAATGGCTTCTTGCCTCCGTGTACGTGGGGCTGTGGAGAGCGTCTCTGCTCCATGTGAGCGAAGTAACAGCAGCGGTGTTATCGAGTCAAAAGTACGCTATCGGCCGCAAGGATGTTTAGCGTTGAGTTTTGGATTTTGTTAACAGCTAAAACAAGAACGACACTCGCGTCTAACCGAGAAGCAAAAAAATCCCGCTAATTTGACGACGAACACGTTTAAGAGTTTATCCGTGAAAATAGACACCTAATTGGAGATTCACGGTATATCGATGTCTAGAACCCGTCTGAAGATGTCGCCACGAACTCTCCCGACGCAAAGTCGCCTAACTGCCGACACAGCAATTGTGCTCGCCAGGCTGCGTTGTCTCGCGGTTGAAGGGCGATCAGCAGAGCGACGAGTCGAGCGTCCAACCTCATAAAGTTCCCTCTCGAAATGGCATTGAGCTCTGCTTCTGAGCCGCCTTATAACTCCCCCCCTAGGATCCAATCCTTTGTCTTTCAGGATATTTGCATTCGATTGTTAATTTTGGAAGGTACAATCCGCATGTCTATTAACATACCGAAGGGTAATGTGTCCTTTGTGCTTCATGCATGAATATGTAAGTGCATCTCAGTGTGTAATTATGCGCTTATTTTGAATAAATGGATAAACACGTTCGCCATGCCCTCCATTGTCCTCGATTTAAAGTGAATGCAGCCCCGTGGCGTTGCCAAAAACCGCCAAGCTTCGGGAGTGAGCACGTACAGACGCTTGCAATACAATCACTCTAACATCAGTAACCAAAATCCGATCTGGTACATGGTCTCCGCTTAAACTTGTTTATATTCGTTTAATGTTTAATGCTCTCTTTAAAGCGTTACAGTTTACATGTTTTAGAGTACAAGTGATCTCCAGTATACTTCGGAATTAGCGAAAGGAACGTTGCTAAACTATTTATAACAGGGACCTTTCCTCTCTAGGAACACATGTTGATGGTGGAGACAGCCAAGACGTTGCCGGTTAATGTCAGACTTGTGTTGCTGCAGTTGCTGCTGTTGCTGTAGTTGCTGCTGCTGCAGTTGCTGCTGCTGCAGTTTCTGCTGCTGCTGCAGTTGCTGCTGCTTCTGCTGTTGCTGCTGCTGCTGCTGTTGTTGCTGCTGTTGCTGCTTAATATGCTTCAGTTCCAGTGGTGTTCCGTGATGGGATAACAAACTTTGATTAAATACTTTTATCAAACAAGTCATTACAATTGCAACGATTCATAATTTCACGGGCTAATATTGGGTTTGTGCGATTATTGAACATATTCATACTGAATATTGTTATTTGATTCCATTGAGATGGAACATTCATCCCGCAGTGGACAGCTTGATCCTAATACCACCAAAGTGTTAATCAAGTAATTTTAATCCCATCCTGATCCTGCACCTTCCGTTTCACATATCACATCCTTGGTTCGCACGTCCATATTACATACATACATGTTGCAATTTGTTTAAGAATACGTCATGTGAGCGTGGTGTTTTGCTTGTTGGAATTTCGCTTTGTTACAATTTGTGATTGTTATAAAATCGTAAAGATTCAGAATCTCATGAGTTAAGAATGGGTTTGTGCGTGATTCTTATACGACCACACTGTGATTCTAATGCTTCTAATGATATTATAATACCTTATCTCCGTTTATATGGTTATAAATTAAAACACTAGTTTATAATCGTTTAATGTTTAGTGTTATCGTTTATAGTATTACAGTTTACATGTTATAGAGTACAGTTTATCCCCGACATACTTCGGGAATTAGGGACTGGTAGGTTGATGAGCGATTAACTACGGGGACCTTTCCCCTCAAGGAACACGTGTTAATCGCGTAGACAGCCAAGATGCTGCCGGTTAAGGGCACACTTGTGTGACGGAGATCCTCCACCTGAAACTCGCTTAACATGTTTTTGCTAGGAACATTATAAAATAAAGAACATTTGTTAAAAATACGTTTTTATTCATCTGCAATCATTTTTACGTGAAAACTCGAAGGGAATATTTATTACATTTCCAGTACAATGCAAACTATTTCCGTTCCAGGAATACCAAAGCGTTAAAGTATCATTCCCCATGATTTCCTTATTAGTTCACCACATTTGTTCACTGTGGGTCTATGTTGAAGTCAAGGCCATATATCCAACGAACGCGTCATCAATGTACATCCTGAAATCGGCTATCTAAAGTTGATTAATACCAATAAAAAAGCTTTATACTTGAAAAAAAACGTTTAAAATGTTGAGTAAAGATGTACCTACATACGCATTCCAACTTTAGCTCAACAGGAACACTTAACGACTACAATTGAACAGTCTCACAACCAGTGCTCATCACACCACTTCGGCAAGTAATCCGATAACATTACAAACCACCACTATGCACGTCAAAAACTGTAAATGGTCAAAATTATAACCAAAAAGTACTCGATACGGCTTAATAGGTATAACCACCTGACATAATATTGTTTCAGTCACTCCGAGCTCTCGGTTTGATCCCCGAGCCACTCCATTACATCCAGCCACCTCTCGGGATCCAACTGCATGGGATCGAATGTGGAAACTTCTTCAGGACCAATTGCAGCACCTTGAATTTCAGCTTTTGATTTCAGTTTCCTATCATTGTGGACCTTCTGATGCCTGTTCATGTTTGATGAGTGTGCAAATGCCTCCCCACACACAGGGCACAAGAATGGCTTCTCGCCCGTGTGTGTTCTCTGGTGACTTTGAAGATGTGATGACTTTGCAAATGTCTTCCTACACACAGAGCACAGGAATGGCTTCTTGCCCGTATGTGTTCTCTGATGGTCTTGACAAGTTGACGAGTGTGCAAATGCCTTTCCACACACAGGGCACAGGAATGGCTTATCGCCGGTGTGTATTCTCTGGTGACTCTGAAGATGTGATGAGTGTGCAAATGTCTTCCCACACACACAGAAACGGCTTCTCGCCCGTGTGTGTTCTCTGGTGACTCTGAAGATGTGATGACTGTGCAAATGTCTTCCCACACACAGGGCACAGGAACGGCTTCTCGCCCGTGTGTGTTCTCTGGTGACTCTGAAGATGTGATGAATGTGCAAATGTCTTCCCACACACAGGGCACATGAACGGCTTCTCGCCCGTGTGTGTTCTCTGGTGTCTCTGAAGATGTGATGGCCATGAAAATGTCTTCCCACACACAGAGCAATTGAATGGCTTCTTGCCTCCGTGTACGTGGGGCTGTGGAGAGCGTCTCTGCTCCATGTGAGCGAAGTAACAGCAGCGGTGTTATCGAGTCAAAAGTACGCTATCGGCCGCAAGGATGTTTAGCGTTGAGTTTTGGATTTTGTTAACAGCTAAAACAAGAACGACACTCGCGTCTAACCGAGAAGCAAAAAAATCCCGCTAATTTGACGACGAACACGTTTAAGAGTTTATCCGTGAAAATAGACACCTACTTGGAGAATCACGGTATATCGATGTCTAGAACCCGTCTGAAGATGTCGCCACGAACTCTCCCGACGCAAAGTCGCCTAACTGCCGACACAGCAATTGTGCTCGCCAGGCTGCGTTGTCTCGCGGTTGAAGGGCGATCAGCAGAGCGACGAGTCGAGCGTCCAACCTCATAAAGTTCCCTCTCGAAATGGCATTGAGCTCTGCTTCTGAGCCGCCTTATAACTCCCCCCCTAGGATCCAATCCTTTGTCTTTCAGGATATTTGCATTCGATTGTTAATTTTGGAAGGTACAATCCGCATGTCTATTAACATACCGAAGGGTAATGTGTCCTTTGTGCTTCATGCATGAATATGTAAGTGCATCTCAGTGTGTAATTATGCGCTTATTTTGAATAAATGGATAAACACGTTCGCCATGCCCTCCATTGTCCTCGATTTAAAGTGAATGCAGCCCCGTGGCGTTGCCAAAAACCGCCAAGCTTCGGGAGTGAGCACGTACAGACGCTTGCAATACAATCACTCTAACATCAGTAACCAAAATCCGATCTGGTACATGGTCTCCGCTTAAACTTGTTTATATTCGTTTAATGTTTAATGCTCTCTTTAAAGCGTTACAGTTTACATGTTTTAGAGTACAAGTGATCTCCAGTATACTTCGGAATTAGCGAAAGGAACGTTGCTAAACTATTTATAACAGGGACCTTTCCCCTCTAGGAACACATGTTGATGGTGGAGACAGCCAAGACGTTGCCGGTTAATGTCAGACTTGTGTTGCTGCAGTTGCTGCTGCTGCAGTTGCTGCTGTTGCTGTAGTTGCTGCTGCTGCAGTTGCTGCTGCTGCTGCAGTTTCTGCTGCTGCTGCAGTTGCTGCTGCTTCTGCTGTTGCTGCTGCTGCTGCTGTTGTTGCTGCTGTTGCTGCTTAATATGCTTCAGTTCCAGTGGTGTTCCGTGATGGGATAACAAACTTTGATTAAATACTTTTATCAAACAAGTCATTACAATTGCAACGATTCATAATTTCACGGGCTAATATTGGGTTTGTGCGATTATTGAACATATTCATACTGAATATTGTTATTTGATTCCATTGAGATGGAACATTCATCCAGCAGTGGACAGCTTGATCCTAATACCACCAAAGTGTTATTCAAGTAATTTTAATCCCATCCTGATCCTGCACCTTCCGTTTCACATATCACATCCTTGGTTCGCACGTCCATATTACATACATACATGTTACATACATGCATGTACCATGTTACATACATACATGTTACATGCATACATGTTACATGCACATATACTTACTACAAACAGATATGTTCCATACATACATGTTACATACTTACGACCGTAGTGTGATTCGAAGAGGACCACGGAGTGACTCGAATAATTCGAATGCGATTCGAAAATCACACTTCAAGGTAGGTTGTTGTAATCTATAACACTAGTTAATGTTATTGTATAGCGTTATAATGTATAGCTCATAGGTTATATTGTTAAAGTTCACATACTAGTTTACAGTAATTTGAAGATTCTTCAAATGTATATGTGAATGTTTTTAAGTTACCATTGTTGAAGTTCATAATGTTAAAGTTCACAGTGTGAGAATTTACAATGTGAGAGTATATCCAAGACGTCGATCGATGGCGTTGGTCTGGTAGGTTCGATCATAGTTTTTGATCAAAGACGTCATCCCATCACGAGACACCAACATGCTGCGTATATAACAGTAACAGAAGTAACTACAGCAGCTACGAAACCATTCGATGGCAAAGCAGCGACTTTTTCAATCTGAGAGTTTGTGGCCGTGCCCTGTTCTCGTGGGACCCGACACGGATTTGGAAATAATTGCTATGATCATGTCTGAGCTGGGATGAGCGACTAATGTTTACTTTGTTTAATCATAACTGTGTGTAGGTTAGTGTCATCGGTGCTTAGTGAATACTACTCATGAATGAACTCATACTTCTTTCGGATAGAAATTTGATATCGTGTTGGTAGAACAAGTCGCCTGCCTTTTCTAGACGAATTGTTATTTTCAAGTGCGTCCGTAAATATATTGCTAAAATACACAGCATAGGGAAGGCTGCCTTGTTGGGGAGATGTAGTTTGGCTAAGGCGCTGTGGCCGGGTGATGACACGGATTCTGAAACAATGGAGTTAAACACTCGCTGCTTGTCCCCATCGACAGCATTGAAGGCTGTCATATACCGCGCCATTTACGAGTTGGCTGTATGATGTGTATAGTTGAAGGTGCTAAGTGTTGTCTTCTTCTAACAGCTACTAACGTGCCTGTGTTGTCTGTTTTTAGGATTTGTCTACTGATGTTGTTCTTTTAATTGCGGCGTTTTTATGTTGAGTTCGGTCACTTGAGTGTTGCAATTTGTTTAAGAATACGTCATGTGAGCGTGGTGTTTTGCTTGTTGGAATTTCGCTTTGTTACAATTTGTGATTGTTATAAAATCGTAAAGATTCAGAATCTCATGAGTTAAGAATGGGTTTGTGCGTGATTCTCATACGACCACACTGTGATTCTAATGCTTCTAATGATATTATAATACCTTATCTCCGTTTATATGGTTATAAATTAAAACACTAGTTTATAATCGTTTAATGTTTAGTGTTATCGTTTATAGTATTACAGTTTACATGTTATAGAGTACAGTTTATCCCCGACATACTTCGGGAATTAGGGACTGGTAGGTTGATGAGCGATTAACTACGGGGACCTTTCCCCTCAAGGAACACGTGTTAATCGCGTAGACAGCCAAGATGCTCCCGGTTAAGGGCACACTTGTGTGACGGAGATCCTCCACCTGAAACTCGCTTAACATGTTTTTGCTAGGAACATTATAAAATAAAGAACATTTGTTAAAAATACGTTTTTATTCATCTGCAATCATTTTTACGTGAAAACTCGAAGGGAATATTTATTACATTTCCAGTACAATGCAAACTATTTCCGTTCCAGGAATACCAAAGCGTTAAAGTATCATTCCCCATGATTTCCTTATTAGTTCACCACATTTGTTCACTGTGGGTCTATGTTGAAGTCAAGGCCATATATCCAACGAACGCGTCATCAATGTACATCCTGAAATCGGCTATCTAAAGTTGATTAATACCAATAAAAAAGCTTTATACTTGAAAAAAAACGTTTAAAATGTTGAGTAAAGATGTACCTACATACGCATTCCAACTTTAGCTCAACAGGAACACTTAACGACTACAATTGAACAGTCTCACAACCAGTGCTCATCACACCACTTCGGCAAGTAATCCGATAACATTACAAACCACCACTATGCACGTCAAAAACTGTAAATGGTCAAAATTATAACCAAAAAGTACTCGATACGGCTTAATAGGTATAACCACCTGACATAATATTGTTTCAGTCACTCCGAGCTCTCGGTTTGATCCCCGAGCCACTCCATTACATCCAGCCATCTCTCGGGATCCAACTGCATGGGATCGAATGTGGAAACTTCTTCAGGACCAATTGCAGCACCTTGAATTTCAGCTTTTGATTTCAGTTTCCTATCATTGTGGACCTTCTGATGCCTGTTCATGTTTGATGAGTGTGCAAATGCCTCCCCACACACAGGGCACAAGAATGGCTTCTCGCCCGTGTGTGTTCTCTGGTGACTTTGAAGATGTGATGACTTTGCAAATGTCTTCCTACACACAGAGCACAGGAATGGCTTCTTGCCCGTATGTGTTCTCTGATGGTCTTGACAAGTTGACGAGTGTGCAAATGCCTTTCCACACACAGGGCACAGGAATGGCTTATCGCCGGTGTGTATTCTCTGGTGACTCTGAAGATGTGATGAGTGTGCAAATGTCTTCCCACACACAGAGCACAGAAACGGCTTCTCGCCCGTGTGTGTTCTCTGGTGACTCTGAAGATGTGATGACTGTGCAAATGTCTTCCCACACACAGGGCACAGGAACGGCTTCTCGCCCGTGTGCGTTCTCTGATGAGTTTGAAGAGTTGTCGATTGTGCAAATGTCTTCCCGCACACAGGGCACAGGAATGGCTTCTCGCCCGTGTGTGTTCTCTGGTGACTCTGGAGATGTGATGAGTGTGCAAATGTCTTCCCACACACAGGGCACAGGAATGGCTTCTCGCCCGTGTGTGTTCTCTGATGACTCTGAAGATGTGATGAGTTTGCAAATTTCTTCCCACACACAGGGCACAGGAATGGCTTCTCGCCCGTGTGTGTTTTCTGGTGACTCTGAAGATGTGATGACTGTGCAAATGCCTTTCCACACACAGGGCACAGGAACGGCTTCTCGCCCGTGTGTGTTCTCTGATGACTCTGAAGATGTGATGAGTGTGCAAATGTCTTCCCACACACAGGGCACAGGAACGGCTTCTCGCCCGTGTGCGTTCTCTGATGAGTTTGAAGAGTTGTCGATTGTGCAAATGTCTTCCCGCACACAGGGCACAGGAATGGCTTCTCGCCCGTGTGTGTTCTCTGGTGACTCTGGAGATGTGATGAGTGTGCAAATGTCTTCCCACACACAGGGCACAGGAATGGCTTCTCGCCCGTGTGTGTTCTCTGATGACTCTGAAGATGTGATGAGTTTGCAAATTTCTTCCCACACACAGGGCACAGGAATGGCGTCTCGCCCGTGTGTGTTCTCTGATGACTCTGAAGATGTGACGAGTGTGCAAATGTCTTCCCACACACATAACACAGGAACGGCTTCTCGCCCGTGTGTGTTCTCCTGTGTCTCTGAAGATGTGATGGCCGTGAAAATGCCTTCCCACACACAGGGCACAGGAACGGCTTCTCGCCCGTGTGCGTTCTCTGATGAGTTTGAAGAGTTGTCGATTGTGCAAATGTCTTCCCGCACACAGGGCACAGGAATGGCTTCTCGCCCGTGTGTGTTCTCTGGTGACTCTGGAGATGTGATGAGTGTGCAAATGTCTTCCCACACACAGGGCACAGGAATGGCTTCTCGCCCGTGTGTGTTCTCTGATGACTCTGAAGATGTGATGAGTTTGCAAATTTCTTCCCACACACAGGGCACAGGAATGGCTTCTCGCCCGTGTGTGTTTTCTGGTGACTCTGAAGATGTGATGACTGTGCAAATGCCTTTCCACACACAGGGCACAGGAACGGCTTCTCGCCCGTGTGTGTTCTCTGATGACTCTGAAGATGTGATGAGTGTGCAAATGTCTTCCCACACACAGGGCACAGGAACGGCTTCTCGCCCGTGTGCGTTCTCTGATGAGTTTGAAGAGTTGTCGATTGTGCAAATGTCTTCCCGCACACAGGGCACAGGAATGGCTTCTCGCCCGTGTGTGTTCTCTGGTGACTCTGGAGATGTGATGAGTGTGCAAATGTCTTCCCACACACAGGGCACAGGAATGGCTTCTCGCCCGTGTGTGTTCTCTGATGACTCTGAAGATGTGATGAGTTTGCAAATTTCTTCCCACACACAGGGCACAGGAATGGCGTCTCGCCCGTGTGTGTTCTCTGATGACTCTGAAGATGTGACGAGTGTGCAAATGTCTTCCCACACACATAACACAGGAACGGCTTCTCGCCCGTGTGTGTTCTCCTGTGTCTCTGAAGATGTGATGGCCGTGAAAATGCCTTCCCACACACAGAGCAATTGAATTGCTTCTTGCCTCCGTGTGCGTGGGGCTGTGGAGAGCGTCTCTGCTCCATGTGAGCGTAGTAACAGCAGCTGTGTTATTGAGTCAAAAGTACGCTATCGGCCGCAAGGATGTTTAGCGTTGAGTTTTGGATTTTGTTAACTGCTTTAACAAGAACGACACTCGCGTCTAACCGAGACGCAAAAAAAATCCCGTAAATTTGACGACGAACACGTTTAAGATTTTATCCGCGAAAATAGACACTTACTTGGAGATTCACGGTATATCGATGTCTGTAACCCGTCTAAAGATGTCGCCACGAACTCTCCCGACGCAAAGTCGCCTAACTGTCGACACAGCAATTGTGCTCGCCAGGCTGCGTTGTCTCGCGGTTGAAGGGCGATCAGCAGAGCGACGAGTCGAGCGTCCAACCTCATCAAGTTCCCTCTCGAAATGGCATTGAACTCTGCTTCTGAGCCGCCTTATAACTCCCCCCCTAGGATCAAATCCTTTGTCTATTTCCATAGACGTGTTGGGTCCCACGAGAGCAGAGTCGGCTACAAACAGGCGGGCGGCAGTTGGAGCAGAAGCAGAAGTCGCTTCTTTGCCATCGAACGGTTTCGTAGCTGCTGTAGTTGCTTCTGTTACTGTTATATACGCAGCATGTTGGTGTCCCGTAAGAGGATAACGGCTTATATACTCTTACATTGTTAACTCTCACATTGTGAACGTTAACAATTTGAACTCCAACAATATAATTTAAAAACATTAACATATACATTTGAAGAATATACAAATTACCGTAAACAAGTGTTAAAGTAAACTCTTAATTTGTGAACTCTAACAATGTAACCTATGAGCTATACATTAAAACGCTATAAAAGAACATTATTAACTAGTGTTGTAGATTAGCAAACCGTACAATGAAGTGTTATATTTGAATCTCAATCGAATTATTATAATCATTCCGTGGTCCTCTTCGAATCACACTATGCTCGTAAATATGTAACATGTATGTATGTAACATGTCTGTATGTAATTTGGACGTGTCAACCAATGGTGGGATATGTGAAGCGGAAGGTGCAGGATCAGGATGGGATTACAATTATTTGAATAACACTTTGGTGGTATTAGGATCAAGCTGTCCACTATTCGATGAATGTTCCATCTCAATGGCATCAAATAGCAATATTCAGTATGAATATGTAAAATAATCGTAAAAACCCAATATTAGCCCGTGAAATAATGAATCGTTACAATTGTAATGACTCCAAACTCTTTTATTTAGCCTTTAACGCGGTTTCAGACCCCAGGCGTCACGATATAGCAACGACGACGACGAGACAGCAACCAGCCAACACAGCCCCAAACCTCGTTCCTCCCCCTCTCTCATTCTCGGCGTGAACCTCCGTCCACACTTGGTCTCGCCTTCCCTTCTCGAACTCTCTCTATCTTGTTGTCACCACTTGTCCCTTAGTTGACGCATTGTCTTTACATCACCCACCTCTATGACCTCTACCTGACCCCGCCATGGGCGGAGCAACTTGGGGGACATTCCCGGTGGCACCTGTAGGCAATACAACCATGCCCTGTCCCCCACTGCCCATGGAAGCACGTGTTCCCGCCGGCCCGTGTTCTTTTCATTAGCGGATTGCGCTCTGGTGGGGAAAGGTCCTCGTTATGAATCGTTTTGCAACGTTCAGGTCCAGAATACCGAAGTATACCGGGAATCACCTGTACTTAAGAACATGCAAATTGATAACACTATAAACAATAACACTAAACATTAAACGACAAAAAATATATCAACTGGTTTTATAATTTATAGCACCATAAACGGAGGTACGGTATTTAAATCTCATTATAAGTATTAAAATCGCACTCTACACATATGTATGTAAATTATCTGTTCAATCGAACCGGGGGTCGGATATGTGAACTGTGGGGGGTACAGGGCAAGAATCGCATTCAAATTTTAGAATAACAAAATGGTCGTATTGGCATTTTAATGGGCTTGAATGTATGTTATGTGCAAATGCAAATCGTTAGTCGTAAATGCGAGGGAGGGGTTAAGAGGTGCACGTTTAATCCAGTGTTAACATTTATTTTAGTTTTTGATCATAGGCGTTATCCCATCACGGGACACCAACATGCTGCGTATATAACAGTTACAGAAGCAACTAAAGCAGCGACTTCTGCTTCTGCTCCAATTGCTGCCCGGCTGTTTGTAGCCGGCTCTGCTCTCGTGGGACCCTGTGATTCTAATGCTTCTAATGAGATTATAATACCTTACCTCCGTTTACATGGTTATATATTTAAACTCTACTTTATATTCGTTTAATGTTTAGTATTATCGTTAATAGTGTTACAGTTTACATGTTATAGAGTATAGTTTATCCATGGTATGTTTCGGGATTAGGGACTGGTACGTTTAGAAACGATTAGCAACGGGGACCTATCCCCTCAAGGAACATGATAATGGCGGATGCTGCCGATAAAGGGCAGACTTGTGTGACGAAGACCCTCCACCTGAAACTCGCTTAAAACACGTTTTTGCAATGAACATTGTAAAATAAAAAATGGACAAACATATGTTAAAAATACGTTTTTATTCATCTGCAATCATTTTTACGTTAAAACTCGAACCGAATGTTTATGTCCTATGTTCAAACAGTTACAGTACAATGCAAACCATATCCGTTCCAGGAATACCAAAGCGTTAAAGTTTCATTCCCCATGATGTCCTTATTAGTTCACCACGTTTGTTCACTGTGCGTCTTCTTGAAGTCAAGGCCAAATATCCAACGAACGCGTCATCAATGTACATCCTAAAGTCGATTATTACCAACCAAAAAAAGCTTTATACTTGAAAATAAACCCGTTTAAAATGTTGAGTAAAGATCTAACTCGAGATGCATTCCAACTTTAGCTAAACAGAAAGACTTAAACACTACAATATTAACGGGAATTGAACCATCTCACAACCACTGCTCATCACACCACTTCATCAAGTAATCTGATAACATCACAAATCAACACCTGCACGTCAAGAAACTCTCAAACGAACTGTAAAACTAAAGGTTCAGAATTACACACAAAAGTACTCAAGGCGGCTTAATAGGTATAACCGCATGCAACATTATATTTCAGTCACCACTAGCTCTCGGATTGATCCTCGAGCCACTCCATTACATCCAGCCATCTCTCGGGATCCAACTGCATGGGATCGAAGGTGGAAACTTCTTCAGGACTCATTGCAGCACCTTGAATTTCAGCTTTTGATTTCAGTTTCCATTCATTGTGGACCTTCTGATGCCTGTTCATGGATGATGACTGTGAAAATGCCTTCCCACACACAGGGCACAGGAATGGCTTCTCGCCCGTGTGTGTTCTCTGATGAGTTTGAAGAGTTGATGAGTCTGCAAATGCCTTCCCACACACATGGCACAGGAATGGCTTCTCGCCCGTATGTGTTCTCTGATGACTCTGAAGATGTGATGACTGTGCAAATGTCTTCCCACACACAGAGCATATGATTGGCTTCTCGCCCGTGTGTGTTCTCTGGTGTCTCTGAAGATGTGATGGCCATGAAAAGGACTTCCCACACACAGAGCAATTTAATGGCTTCTTGCCTCCGTGTACGTGGGGCTGTGGAGAGCGTCTCTGCTCCATGTGAGCGTAGTAACAGCAGCGGTGTAATCGAGTCAAAAGTACGCTATCTGCCGCAAGGATGTTTAGCGTTGAGTTTTTGATTTTGTTAACTGCTAAAACAAGAACGACACTCGCATCTAACCGAGACGCAAAAAAATCCCGTAAATTTGACGAACACGTTTAAGAGTTTATCCGCGAAAATAGACACTTACTTGGAGATTCACGGTATATCGATGTCTGGAACCCGTCTGAAGATGTCGCCACGAACTCTCCCGACGCAAAGTCGCCTAACTGTCGACACAGCAATTGTGCTCGCCAGGCTGCGTTGTCTCGCGCTTGAAGGGCGATCAGCAGAGCGACGAGTCGAGCGTCCAACCTCATCAAGTTCCCTCTCGAAATGGCATTGAGCTCTGCTTCTGAGCCGCCTTATAACTCCCCCCCTAGGATCCAATCCTTTGTCTTTCAGGATATTTGCATTCGATTGTTAATTTTGGAAGGTACAATCCGCATGTCTATTAACATACCGAAGGGTAATGTGCCCATTGTGCTTCATGCATGAATATGTAAGTGCATCTCAGTGAGTAATTGTGCGCTTATTTTGATTAAATGGAAAAACTTTGTCCACGATTTAAAGTGAATGCAGAGAAATTAGCATGTAACTTTAGAAAAGGAAGAGAGCGGCCTTCTCGACGAGGGAGTGAAACCCAAAGGGTAATATTCTTTTACAGCATTACAATGGATAGGTTGTAGTTCATAGGTTATAATATTATGTTTCACTATGATAGAGCTTAACATGTGAGAGTATACAATATCAGAGTTGATCAAATGCGACGATCAAGGGCGTCAATCGGGTGAGTTTGATCAGAGGCTTTAATCAAAGGCGTCATCTCATCGCGGAACACCACCTCCCTGCGTTTATTACAGCAACAGAAGCAACTACAGCAGCAACAACAGCAGCAACATCACATTTCGAGGGCGACGCAGCTACTTCCGATTCTGCTGCCCAGCTGTTTGTAGTCGGGACCTGCTTTCGCAGGACCCCACACGTCTTTGGAAATGATTGCGATGATCATGTCTGAGCTGAGAATTAAGTCACTCAAAATTACTTTGTTTAACCATAACTTTAGGTAGGTTAGTGTCATCGGGGCTGTGTGAATGCTACTCATGAATGAAATCACACTCCTGTATGACCGACATTGTACTAATTTTGGTTGATCGAGTAGAACAAGGCACGTGCCATGTCCAGACGAATTCTTATCAACAACAGTGTCGTCAAATATGATGCTAAAATAAATGTTAACACTGGATTAAACGTGCACCTCTTAACCCCTCCCTCGCATTTATGACTATCAATTTGCATTTTCACGTAACATTCAAGTACAGTAATTTGCTAAAACGACTATATTGTTATTCTAAAATTTGAATGCGATTCTTACCCTCGACCCCCACAGTTCACATATCCGACCGTCGGTTCGATTGAACGGACAATTAACAAACATGTGTAGAGTTCCATTATAATACTTCTAATGAAATTAAAATACCGTACCTCCGTTTATGGTGGTATAAATTATAAAACCAGTTGCTAGGTTTTTTGTCGTTTAATGTTTAGTGTTATTGTTTATAGTGTTATCAGTTTACGTGTTTTTTAGTACAGGTGATTCCCGGTATACTTCGATATTCTGGACCTAAACGTTGCGAAACGATTCATAACGAGGACCTTTCCCCACCAGAGCGCAATCCGCTAATGAAAAGAACTCGGGGCGGCGGGAACACGTGCTTCCATGGGCAGTGGGGGACAGGGCATGGTTGTATTGCCCACAGGTGCCACCGGGAAAATCCCCCAAGTTGCTCCGCCCATGGCGGGGTCAGGTAGAGGTCATAGAGGTGGGTGATGTAAAGACAGTGCGTCAACTAAGGGACAAGTGGTGACAACAAGATAGAGAGAGTTCGAGAAGGGAAGGCGGGACCAATTGTGGGCGGAGGTTCACGCCGAGAATGAGAGAGGGGGAGGAACGAGGTTTGGGGCTGTGTTGGCTGGTTGCTGTCTCGTCGTCGTCGTTGCTATATCGTGACGCCTGGGGTCTGAAACTGCGTTAAAGGCTAAATAAAAGAATCCTCTGCAGTATGAGTTCGGAGTCATTACAATTGTAACGATTCATTATTTCACGGGCTAATATTGCGTTTGTGCGATTATTTTACATATTCATACTGAATATTGCTATTTGATGCCATTGAGATGGAACATTCATCCAGCAGTGGACAGCTTGATCCTAATACCACCAAAGTGTTATTCAAATAATTTTAATACCATCCTGATCCTGCACCTACCGTTTCACATAACCCACCATTGGTTCGCACGTCCAAATTACATATATGTTACATGCATACATACTACATACAGACATATTATATTCATGCATATTACATACGGACATGTTACATATTCACGAGCATAGTGTGATTCTTAGAGGACCACGGTGTGAAGCTAAGAATTCGAATGAGATTCGAATATCACACTTCAATGTACGGTGTTCTAATCTTTAACACTAGTTTATGATGTTATTTTATAGCGTTATAATGTATCGCTCACAGCTTATATTGTTAGAGTTCACAACATTATAGTTTACTATAACACTAGTTTGTAGTGTTATTTTAAAGCGTTATAATGTATAGCTCATAGTTTAAAGGTTATATTGTTAGAGTTTATAATGTTAGAGTATGCTATGTGAGTTTACAATTTGAAAGTTTGTGAACGTGCCCTATTCTGGTGGGACCCGACACGAATTTGGAAATAATTGCTATGATCATGTCTGAGCTGGGATGAGCGACTAATGTTTACTTTGTTTAATCATAGCTGTGTGTAGGTTAGTGCTATCGGGGCTTAGTGAATACTGCTCATGAATTAACTCATACTTCTTTCGGATATAAATTGAAATCATGTTGGTAGAACAAGTCGCCTGCCTTTTCTAGACGAATTGTTATCTTCAAGTGCGTCCGAAAATAAACTGCTAATATACACAGCATAGGGAAGGCTGCCTTGTTCGGGAGATGTAGTTTGGCTCAGGCGCTGTGGCCGGGTGATGACACGGATTCTGAAACACTCGCTGCTTGGCCCCGTCGACAGCAGCGAAGGCTGTCATATACCGCCCCATTTACGAGTTGGATGTATAATGTGTTTAGTTGAAGGTGCTAGGTGTTGTTTTCTTCTAACAGCTACAAACGTGCGTGTTTTGTCTGTTTTTAGGATTTGTCCATTGATGTTGTTATTTTAAAAGCGGCGTTTTTTGTTGAGTTCTGTCACTTGAGTGTTGCAGTTTGTCTAAGAAGTCGTCACGTGAGCGTGGTGTTTTGCTTCTGGGAATTTCTCTTTGTCACAATTAGTGATTGTTATAATAATTGTAAAGATTCATAATCTCATGAATTTCTAATGGGTTTGTGCGTGTATTTATATAAATATATTCCGTATTGTTACTCGATGACATCTAGCAGTGAAAATCGTGATTGTAATAAGACCATGTTGTAATTGTAATAATTTTTATCCGATCCTTGCACGTACACTAAACATACATATGAACAGAGTGCGATTCCAATACGACCAGTGTTCTTCTAATGATATTATAATACCTTACCTCCGTTTATATGGTTATACATTTAAACACTGGTTTATAATCGTTTAATGTTTAGTGTTATCGTTTATAGTATTACAGTTTACATGTTATAAAGTACAGTTTATCCCCGACATACTTCGGAATTAAGGACTGGTATGTTGATGAACAATTAACTACGGGGACCTTTCCCCTCAAGGAACACGTGTTAATCGGGTAGACAGCCAAGATGATGCCTGGTTAAGGGCACACTTGTGTGATCCTCCACCTGAAATTCTCTGAACATGTTTTTGCTAGGAACATTATACAATAAAGACCGGACAAACATTTGTTAAAAATACGTTTTTATTCATCTGCAATCATTTTTACGTCAAAACTCGAAGGAAATATTTATTATGTCCTATGTTCACACATTTCCAGTAGAATGCAAACCATTTCCGTTCCAGGAATACCAAAGCGTTAAAGTATCATTTTCCATGATGCCCTTATTAGTTCACCACGTTTGTTCACTGTTCGTCTATGTTGAAGTCAAGGCCATATATCCAACGAACGCGTCATCAATGTACATCCAAAAGTAGATTATTGCCATCCAAAAAAAGCTTTATACTTGAAAAAAACCCGTTTAAAATGTTGAGTAAATATCTAACTACATATGCATTCCAACTTTAGCTCAACAGGAAGACTTAAATCCGACAAAATCAAAAATCACCACCTGCACGTCAAGAAACTCTCAAACGAACTGTAAAACTAAAGGGTCAGAATTAAACACAAAAGTACTCAAGACAGCTTAATAGGTAAAGACACTCTATATAATAATAAGAATTCGTCGACATGGCCTGTGTCTTGTTCTCCTTAATCAACCAATATTATGACAAATTACGTCAATAATGAGTCAGCTAATTCTTCGGTAGTATTCGCTAAACACCGATGGCACTAACCTACACTAAGTTATGTTTAAACAAAGTAAACTTTAGTCGCTCAAATCTCAACTCAGATAGGATCATCTCAATTATTTCCATAAACGTGTTGGGTCCCACGAGAGCAGAGTCGGCGTGCAAACAGGCGGGCGGCAGTTGGAGCAGAAGCAGAAGTCGCTGCTTTGCCATCGAACGGTTTCGTAGCTGCCGTAGTTGCTTCTGTTACTGTTATATACGCAGCATGTTGGTGTCCCGTGATAGGATAACGGCTTTTATTTAAAACAAAAAACTGATCAAACCTACCAGATCAACGCCCTCGATCGATATACTGTTACATTGTAAACTCTCACACTGTGAACTTTAACATTATGAATTCTCACAATATAACTTAAACATTAGCATATACATTTGAGGAATATACAAAATACTGTAAACTAGTGTTATAGTAAACTCTAACAATATAACCTATGAGCTATACATTATAAGGCTATACAACAACATTATTAACTAGTGTTATAGATTAGAACAACCTACATTGAAGTGTGATATTCGAATCGCATTCGAATTATTCGAATCACTCCGTGGTCCTCTTCGAATCTCACTACAGTCGTAAGTATGTAACATGTCTGTATGTAGTAAGTATATGTGCATGTAACATGTGAAGTACCCGTCGAGGACGCTTGACAACGGAGTTGAGGCACACGTATATTTATTTAACAAGTTGCCAGTACAGGACAGCCCTAGAGGGGGTAGCGGCCCCCTCACCCGTATAACTCAGGGAATACCCCTAGCTATCCATAGCCTATCCCCTGAGTCCTCCACTAAGAGCTAGGGGAGGCTGTCTGGCCCGACACTGGTAATCGGGCTCGGTACCCGGAGTCCCAGAGCACTGGCTCTGGTTCACGGGACCACGCCACTGGCTCGAGCCTGATCCCGTGGGGCCCTGATAAGGGCGGCGATCAGGGGGAGTCCAGGGCTCTAGCTACGACGTCTTCCGACTTCTTAGCTTAACTATAACATAACTGACTAAGCCCATATAACGACCCCTTTTTATACCCAACCCTCCTTGAGGGGTGGGGCCCCGGGGGATCGTAACGCCGAACCAGCCCCCCCCCAGGGTGTCTGGCTCGGACGTCGCAGAGGGCATCTCCCTGTGCACACACGTAGCCCCGCCCACTGTGTTTCTTTCCCATAGGCTGCCATGCATAACGGCCCTCTCTCCAACATCCCTACATCACTCCCCCCCGCATAGCTCGCAGCCGTCCCGGCTGCAACAATTTCAACAAATGAATCTTTACCCCTTGACTCCCCCCGTGTGTGCCCCATTTTTTTCCATTTAACAGAACGAGAATTGAACAACAACACTAACAATGCCCCTAAAGGGAGAACAAACCGACGCGCCCCCCCCCCCCCGAATAAATACGAAATCCGTAGAGGCAAGATATGTACATTTCCCGGAACCCTCAGCGCACGCACAACACGCACACAAGACGCACACACACACACAGCCATAATACAACAACGCGCCAAGAGCGCCACACGAACGCAGCGTCCAGTAACAATAGCACACGAAAGTGTACCAGAAAACGCAAAAAAAAATAAAAAAAAAAAAAAAAATTTTCTTCTTATTTTCGTTTCGTTTTCACTTCTTGTTCGCGTTCCAGTGTTTTTATAAGAGTCTGCGCATTTTAGCGCGCGTCCTTGCCGCAGGCCCGTCACAAGGGCCAACCTCAGATGGCGGACCATTCGGTGGCCGCTGTCCCATCCGAGGCGAGTCCGCAATTGGAGTGGCGGGACCCTCGGCATCCCCCGTGAGGGATGTGCGCGAGCCCGTCATTCCGGGAGAACCTGGGGGCGGGGCAACCGGCAAGACGTCAGGTGAGATCAACAGAGGCGGACCCTCCGGGTCGGTCGACCCCTCACATGCTTGGCCCTGCGCGTGTGGAGCAGAGTCCCGCACCGCAACGAAGGGTTTTAGTCTAGAGGGGTGAACGAACCACCGGCGCCTCCCCCACTTGATACGAACGCACTGCGGTCGCAAAACCTCGACCACCTCGACGGGGCCCCGCCATGGCCGTACCAGTTTCGAGGAGGTTGCAAGCGGTACCTGGGGACAGTGCAGCCATGCCCTGTCCCCTGGCTTCCACTGCAGCACGTGCGCGCGCGCGAGTCTGAGGCGCTCATTCGCCTTTTGGCGCATGCGGGAATTGAGCATGGCAGCATCCCGCGCCTCAGTTAGCTTTTGAAGGTTAAATTTAACGTGCTCGTCCAATTTAATTTTACCTAGAGGCGCGGGGATCTGCAGCTGTGCCCGAACAGGTGGGTCATGTTCGCGACCATACATGAGAAAGAAGGGTGAAAATCCCGTGGCAGCATGGGGGGCCAATCGATATGCTGCCAGGACCCCTTGAATTTGCAAGTCCCAATTGGTCTGTGACTCCGAAACCAGGTGCGACAACATAGACGTGATGGTACGATGCAGACGCTCGACCATCCCGTCAGTTTGTGGGTGATAGGGAGAGGTACGAATCTTCTTCGTACCTAGGAGATCACAGACTTGTTTGAGGAGGTTCCCGGAAAAATTTTTACCCTGGTCGGTCAGCAGCCGCTCCGGAGCACCTTTGTCCATGACGTAGCCTTGGACAAAGGCGTCCACGATGGCTGCTGCCGACTGATTTGCCAGGGGCCAGGCCATAGGCCAGCGTGTGAAGTATTCGACCCCTGTTAGCAAATATCTATTGCCCCTAGGGGTGGCGGGAAACGGCCCCAGGATATCCAACGCTACGAGTTCGTTCACCCTGGAGACTGTGATGGACTGCAACGGCGGGTTCGACTCCCGAGCTGGCGGTTTGCGTTGCGCACACCGGGGGCATGCTGCCAGGAGATCCGTGACATCCCGTGTCATGCCCGGCCAAAAAAAATCCAGCTGGAGCGAGGCGAGGGTCTTTTGGGTACCCAGGTGGAGGAGGCGCTCATGAGCAGCCCACACCACCTTACCCCGTAACCCCGCAGGAACTACCAGCCGGTGACGGTGGGATTTACCGTCCCAATGCATGAGCAAGCCCGCGTGTATTTCCCAATTGTCGGCATCACCCGTCCCACACCCCCTCTCCCTGGCGCGACGACGCAGCGCGAGGAGGGAGGCGTCCTCCATCTGGAGGCGTCCCCACTCAATCACAGGCAACCCAAGCAGGGAATCCCTTCCCTGTTTCCCGATCTCATCGGGGAGCGATGTGTCAACATCGGCGGCGGCCGCCAGGACTGGAACCGTCATGTCCCCAGCTGGCTTGCAACGCCCCGACCCCAGGAGGCATGCGCATTCGGAGGTGGTTGGCATGCGCGACAGAGCGTCCGCATTTGTGTGGCGAATGCCCTTACGATAGGTGGTGTCAAAATCGAAATCCTGGAGGACCTCCAGCCATCGGGACAATTGTCCCGATGGCTGTTGAACCTTCAGGGCGTACTGTAGTGCCGCATGATCCGTACGGACAGTGAAATGCTGACCGTACAGATATGGGCGGTACTGTTGGATGAAGAAAACAATTGCCAACAGTTCTCTACGGGTGACACAATATTTTTGCTCCGCTGGAGACAACACCCGACTGCCGTACGCAACCACCCGTTCCACGCCATCAACCACCTGGGAAAGCACGCCTCCGATACCTGTGTTGCTCGCGTCGGTGTCGAGCAAAAACGGCCTCGAAAAATCGGGGTAAGTCAAAGGAGGAGCCTTCACCAATGCATCCCGAAGGGAGCAGAAAGCTACTTCCTCATCCCGACCCCAGTGGAACCGAACCCCTTTTGATGTCAAAGCATGTAGGGGTTTGGCAATTGTAGCAAAATTAGCGACGAACCGTCGGTAATATGAAGCGAAGCCAATAAAACTCCTCACCTCCCCCACCGAGGTCGGAATTGGCCAGGAGCTGACACACTGCGTTTTGGCGGGATCGGTAGCAATACCCGAGCGCCCCACGATGTGCCCCAAATAACGCACTGACTCGCGAAACAAATAGCATTTTTGGGGCTTAAATTTCAAATTAGCAGCCCGCATCCTTTGGAAAACCGCCCGCAGCCTCTGGAGATGTTCGTCAAAGGTTCTTCCAAAAACAATTACGTCATCCAAATAAATCAGGCACGATTCCCATTGCAATCCAGCCAAAACCAATTCCATCAACCGCTGGAAGGTTGCCGGCGCTGAGTGTAAGCCCATCGGCAACCGGTTGAATTGGAACAGGCCGTGCGGTGTACGGAAAGCGGTTTTAGGCTTCGAATCATCGTCCAGAGGAAGCTGCCAGAATCCCGAAAGTAAATCTACTGTGGAGAAGAATCGCGCTCCAGCCAAGGCGTCCAGCGATTCGTCCATCCGTGGGAGCGGGTATGCGTCGGCAACCGAAACCTTATTAAGGCGACGGAAATCTACGCAAAACCGCAACGAGCCATCCTGTTTCTTAACCAGGACAATCGGTGCTCCCCAAGGGCTGGTAGAGGGAGAGATAATGTCGGCGGCTAACATGTCATCGACAGCCGATTTGACATGGTCCTTTTCGGCGGGACTCAACCGAAAAGGATTTTGGCGAATAGGCGCGCTGTCACCCGTGTCAATATGGTGACGCAGCAGGTGAGTACAACCCAAATCGTATTTATTCCGACTGAAAACGTCGGAAAATTCCTTTAGCAGCGATCTAAGCCGTTGGCGCTCTAAATTGGACAGGTTCGTCGATCCCGCACAAAGCGCGTCGAGCCACCCTTCATCGCCGTCCGAATGCGGGTGCGTCCGAGCAGCAGTGTCAATGTGGTTCACGGCAGGTTCCTCGCAGGGCACCGGCGTCGCGTGAGCGAGCACAGTCCCTTGGGGAACCACTACTGTCTGCGACCCGACATTGAGGACCGCGATGAAGGGATCCTCGTCCCCCCTTACGATGGTCTGGGCCGGAATTAAATGAGGCCCATTAACCCCGGCCCTAGACGGCCCCAGCACAACACCCTGATCCCCAACACCCTTAGCGAAGGGCCTACGAAGTTTAAGAGGTACCAGCATTTGTGCCCCCGGCGGCACACGCACTGTTTTTACGACGAACGCCGGTACCGTCGCGAACGCCGTCCGAGTCGCTACAGGGGAAGGCAGGAACGCCATACGTCGCCCCGACGGAAGCTCAATGCATCCTTGGTCGATCAAAATACGAATTGGCATCCTGCCCAAGAAGTCCGTCCCCAGCAGGCACGGAACTGCCAGTGAGGAGGAGACAAAAATCGGCCCCGACAATTTGATGTCCCCGATAGAAATTTGCGCTCGAATCTGTCCCACGATGCCGAGAGAGCCCCCGTTAGCGGCATAGAAAGGGACATTAACCGGTAGCAAAGGACGGCTCTGCACCGGTAGAATATTGTAAATTAGTTCCGAAATAATTGTCGCCGATGCCCCTGTATCGACTATGATGCGTACCTCCACCCCATCAATGTAACCGACCACGGCCGACGATCCCGACGCCGCGGCCACCACGCGATGGGCCAACACGGACCACCGCTCGGGCTCGATTTGAGTCCCCGCAGTGATCCGCGCCGGTCCATCGCAGCGCCCCACCGGCCCCCCGTTCGTTACGGTGCGAGAGTGTGCGACAGGTGGGTGCGTTGGCCAAACATGTGAGGTGCCGCGACTCGCCGGATCATGGTGCTGGAGCTTGGGAGGAGGAAGAGGAGGGCCGGCGTCCTGTCGAGGCGTCGTCCCCCGCTGTCGAGGAGAACGGCACCCCGAGGCGACATGGCCCCGGATGCCGCAGTTGAAGCACCGCGGGAGCGCCGATGGAGATGATGGACGGTCGAAACGCCTCGGCCCGTCCCGACCCGGCCGCGCCCCCGTCGTCTGTTGCCGTCGATGGTCGACGGCATAAAGTTCTTCTGACGGAAGGGTGGCTGCAGCCACCGCACGCCCAGCCGATGCCCTGTTTGCCTTTCGCCGCTGCTGCAGAAGGTTGGCGTGGAGGAGTCGCGCAGCCTGGAGGGAGGTCATTTCTGCATCCCCTTGTGCGATGACGACGATGTCGAGGTCGTCCGCCAAGAGGAGGATCTTCTCCGCGACCATTGCGTCCACGCCGTCGTCGTCCATGCGGGGAAAGGCTGTTTTTGCCAGCGCCAGAAGACTTGTCCGGAAAGCCAGAGGCGACTCTTTTTCACCCCGCCTGCGATCGTAGAACTGCTGACGGCATTCGGCTGAAGGTCCATAGACCCCGGCCAGCAGCTGTAGCGCCATTGGTAGTGTAGCCCGCTTCTCTTTTGGCGCCGACGTGAGTGCGGCGAGCGCGTCCCCATCGAGGAGCGCCGGCAGCGCGCAAAGGGCCTCCTCGTCGGACCACCGCGCCATCTCCTGATGGGCGAGGAAGCGTCGCCGGAAGCCGCCCCAGTCACCCTCCGCACCGATGAATTCCTTCAGCGGGGGCAGCCTTTGGTGAAGCGCAGCGGTCGATGTGGACTCCCGCAGGTTGCTTTCACCTCCCTTTGGCGGTGCCTCGGCGCGACTGGCCGATGGCATCGCCTGTCGCGGCAGCGATGACGCATCCTTCGGCTGCGATGACGCTGCAGCCCCGGCGACGGCGATGTCGGAGCCGATGTCTAAGCTGGCCACGCCCCGAACAGCCGCGGCGTCCATGGCGGGAAATTCAAATTGTGAAGTCGCTGAAATGGCGGGAAAGTGCTCCGGCCGCCGGTTCTCCTCGCCCTGCGGTGGACCACCAGCCCCCAACCGCGTAATGCCTTCCAGTGTGGCGGCAGCGGCATAAAGTAGCTCCGCCAGCCGTTCGTGAGCCAGTCGTAGTGCATCTGGCTGCGGCCCCTCTCCATGCTGACGTCCCGGTGAGAAGGCGCCAGGCTCCGGCTGCACCCCATCTTGTTGCTCTGTCTCGGGCTCGGCGATCTCCGCGGCGTCCTCCTCTTGTGGTACCCTGGTCCGAGCTGTATGGCGCGTTTCCATTTTTACCCCACTTCTGACACCAGATGAAGTACCCGTCGAGGACGCTTGACAACGGAGTTGAGGCACACGTATATTTATTTAACAAGTTGCCAGTACAGGACAGCCCTAGAGGGGGTAGCGGCCCCCTCACCCGTATAACTCAGGGAATACCCCTAGCTATCCATAGCCTATCCCCTGAGTCCTCCACTAAGAGCTAGGGGAGGCTGTCTGGCCCGACACTGGTAATCGGGCTCGGTACCCGGAGTCCCAGAGCACTGGCTCTGGTTCACGGGACCACGCCACTGGCTCGAGCCTGATCCCGTGGGGCCCTGATAAGGGCGGCGATCAGGGGGAGTCCAGGGCTCTAGCTACGACGTCTTCCGACTTCTTAGCTTAACTATAACATAACTGACTAAGCCCATATAACGACCCCTTTTTATACCCAACCCTCCTTGAGGGGTGGGGCCCCGGGGGATCGTAACGCCGAACCAGCCCCCCCCCAGGGTGTCTGGCTCGGACGTCGCAGAGGGCATCTCCCTGTGCACACACGTAGCCCCGCCCACTGTGTTTCTTTCCCATAGGCTGCCATGCATAACGGCCCTCTCTCCAACATCCCTACACATGTATGTATGTAGTAAGTATATATGCATGTATCATGTCTGTATTTAACATGTCTGTATGTAGTAAGTATATATGCATGTAACATGTCTGTGACTGCAGGAATCCATACTCTTTGGTTCTTTCGGTAAAGTCACGTAGGTAGAAATAAAACAAAATAAATCACGGAAACGGTGACTCCTGCCGACTGGCTACGGGAGCTGGTGGCGGGGATCACGGGGGCCACGTCGCTGGTGGAAGGGGAGGTAAACGGAGTGCGTACCCGAATCCTGCTGGACACGGGGGCGGTGGCCTCGCTCGTGAGCGCAGCGCACTGCAGCGCGATCGGGGTCGACGTGCGTCACCTGCAGGCCCCGGACCGCGCGCTGCACACGGCGAGCGGAGCCGGAATGGGGTTGCTGGGGAGAGCCACCCTAGAGGTCCGCATAGGCAGCCAGGTGTGCACCCAGGAGTTCAACGTGTCGAGTGCGTTGTGTCACGAGTGTATCGCAGGCACCGACCTCTTAGAACAGCTGGGACTCAACGTGCAACCCCGCCAGCGATGCGCCACCATGGAGAGCAACGGCGAGCGGATACCGTTCCTGGGACGAGAACCAACGCGCCCCCGCTTTGCACCTGTGGCCGCTATCCTGGCGACGGCAGTCACCATCGGCCCGCTCACCGAGATGCTGGTGCCGGTGGCAACATCCCCCACCGACCCCGCGCTCCGACCATCAGGGGAGGTAATGCTAACTCCTCACCCGGAGTTGGCAAAACGGTATGGGGTTGTGGGATCCGCCACGTTGGTAAACACAGATGGGGACCGATTGTTTATGCGGATGTTTAACCCCCACAATACCCCAGCGATACTGCGACGGCGCACCCCGATAGCCACAATACACCCCCTGCACGCACGCCACTCTAACGACTCGGTGTTCGCACTCTGGGCTGAGGACCCCGGTCGTCCTGAGGGTGAGCAGGACCTGGCCTGGCGAGTCGGCCCGACTCCCCGAGCCGAGGTCGTTCCCCTGCTCGACGCGTTACATGTGCCATGGGCGGACTTACCTAAGGGAGAGGCCGATCGGCTGCGCGAGTTACTGCGAGAGTATGCCGACGTGTTCAGCGAACACGACTCGGACGTTGGTCGGACCGACCTTGTTAAGCACCAAATTGACACCGGTGCAGCCCGACCCATCAAACTCCCTGCGTACCGAGTGGGCGCACCCGAACGCACCCAGATCAAAGAGGCGGTTGGGGACATGCTTCGCGATAACATAATTCAGCCCTCGGCGAGCCCCTGGTCAGCCCCGGTGGTACTAGTAACGAGAAAGGATGGGTCAACCCGGTTCTGCGTCGATTATCGTAAACTGAACGCAGTCACGCTCGGCGACGCCTTCCCCATACCCCGCATCGACGACACTTTTGACAGCCTCGCCGGAGCGCGATATTTTTCCACCCTCGATCTCGCGTCCGGGTACTGGCAGGTGGAGATGGCGGAGGAGGATCGGCCGAAAACCGCATTCACCACCCCGATGGGATTATTCGAGTTTCGAGTACTCCCGTTCGGACTCACCAATGCACCCGCGACGTTCCAGCGGCTGATGAAGTTGGTGATGCGGGGTTTGCAATGGGAACAGTGCCTGATTTACTTGGACGATGTGATCGTGTTCAGTAGATTTTTGTCTGAGCATTGGTCCAGGCTACGAGAGGTGTTCCAGCGACTGCGAGCGGCTCATCTCAAGCTCAAGCCACGTAAGTGTTACATCGCACAACGCGAGGTGGGGTACCTCGGGCATCGCGTCAGCAAGGCAGGCGTGCGCACCGATCCGGAGAAGGTACGCGCCGTAGTGGAGTGGCCACGGCCAAGGAATCTGACGGAGATCAGATCATTTTTGGGGCTCGCCACCTATTATCGTCGATTTGTAAAGGGATTCAGCGAGATTGCACACCCCCTCACCCAACTCACCTCCCCTAAGCACCCCTATCAGTGGACGGGGGCCTGCCAGACGGCCTTCACCACTCTCAAAGGCCACCTCACCCACGCCCCCACCCTCGCTTTCCCCGATTTTACCACCGATTTTATTTTGGACACCGACGCCTGCAGCAGCGGGCTGGGCGCGGTGTTGTCACAGGTACAGGATGGGACGGAACGAGTCATCGCGTACGCCAGCCGGACCCTGAGTGGGGCCGAGCTGAACTATTGCGTGACCCGCCAAGAGTTGTACGCCGTGATTTTCGCATGTAAGCAGTTCCGGCCGTATTTGTACGGCAGGAGATGTCGCGTACGCACTGACCATTATGCTCTGCAGTTTCTTCTTACATTCAAGGAGCCGCGGGGGCAGATGGCCCGGTGGTTGGCGCAGTTGCAGGAGTACAACCTGCAAATCGAGTATCGGGCTGGCCGGACGCATGCAAACGCGGACGCCTTGTCGAGGCGACCCACGGTGTACGCCGAGACGAGAACGGAGGAGGCCTGCCCGTGTTTCACGGGGGGACGCTGCCGGCAGGCAACGGACCCCCGAGAGGCCGCGGCCACTGACCCCCCCCCCAGCGAGAGAGAGTGCAGTGTGCGCCACAGAGACCCTCACAGGTGGCACTGAGGATCCCGTCGACCGCCCGGCAAGCGCGGGACCCGCGGCTCGGGACCCGATCGGACGGATCCAGGAGGACGTCGGCTGCGCCTTCCCGGGCCTAAACGATGAGCAGCTGAGACAGACCCAGCAGCGAGATCCGGATCTGGCGGCGGTGGAGGCGGCACTGCGGGAGGAAAAGAGCGCCCTACCAGGACCCTGGAGCGGTTTGTATGCCCGGTTGTGTGTGCAGAACGGAGTGGTACGGGAGTTAACCGAGGCCGGCCAGCCGGGGTGCATCTGTGTTCCTGCCCAGGTGCGACCCCAGCTGCTACGGCTGGTGCATGACCACCCACTCGGGGGCCACGATGGGGAACGACGTACTCGAGAGACCCTGCGTCGCCAGTATCTCTGGCCCAAATTGGCACAAGACGTGGCGGCCTGGGTACAGGGCTGCCGCGCCTGTCAGCAGTGCGGGCCGAAACCGGCACGATACCAGGTACCCCTAAGGCCGTTCCGCGTCAGCCGCACGAATCAGCTGGTCGGGATCGATCTACAGGGGCCATTCCCACGATCCCATCGAGGCAACCGGTATATTCTAGTCGCAGTAGAGTATTTCACCCACTACCCCGTGGCAGTGGCCATCCCTGATAAAACGGCCTTGGTGGTGGCCCGGGCATTCGTAGAACATTACGTACTCAAGCACGGGATCCCGGAACGAGTCCTCACCGACCAGGGTAGCGAGTTCGAGGCCGAGCTGTTCCAGGCACTGTGCCGAGAATTCGGAATCCAGAAGGACCGAACCACAGCGTATCACCCCCAAGCGAACGGTATGGTAGAGCGCATGAATCAGACCCTAGCGAGGAAACTCAAACGTATGGCGGCCGCAAATCAACGGGATTGGGACGAACACCTCCCCTACGCCCTTTTCGCCTACGCCACCACCGTACACACGTCGACGGGACAAACCCCGTTTTTAATGATGTTCGGCCGTGAGTCTCGTTTACCCGCAGATCTGCTATTCGGCGTCCCTTCCCCCCAGCCGGAGGAGGGAAGCCGCCCCGTGGAACACCTGTTGGAGACCCTGCGAGAAGCCCGAGGCCGAGCATACCCGCAAGGGGAAGCCGCGCATCGGCGGCAGGAACAGGGCACCCGACCCCGCATGGAACCCCCCTTATTCCTGACAGGCGCTAAGGTGTGGCTACACACCCCTCGCGTCGGGGCCGGGCAGGTGGGGAAACTGACGACCTACTGGCGGGGACCCTGGACCGTGGTGCGGCAGATATCCCCCTGGACGGTACTAATTTACGGCGGGGAGAGGGGTCGAGAGACGGTGGTCAATGTCCGCCGCTTAAAACCATGGAAAGCGGCCCCGGCGAGAGAGGACTCCGTCACCCGAAAGCCCCGAAATCCCGGAGTACCCGCACCCCTCGTGTTGGGGGGCCTCGCACACTACATGGGCCCCGCCTGGTCCCCGAGACGCCCCGATCCAGTCCGGAGACGGCGCGGACGACGGCCACTAAACCCTTCCGCTGCTGAGTTTGTGCCCCAGCCCACAGGTGCCGGGGGACGGGGAGAGCCGCTGGAGTGGAGGAGGAGACCGCCGCAGGAGCTACAGAGGACGGAACCACCCGCCCCGAGGCCAGCCACCAGGTCCGGACGGATCCCCCGGACCCCGCAACGTTTCCTCGTGGGCGCGGCCCAAGCGAGGTGCTCCAGTCAACCCGGGACGGGGACTGGCACCTTGGGGGGCTATGTGATGCCGCCGCCACGAAGCCGTTCGGCAGGCACCAAATCCCCGACCTCGCCACCACCAAGCAACGGAGCCGACCCCGCGTCCCCCTCACCTCACCTCACATGAACACACCCGCACTCATTTCCCCCCCCCCCCCCATAGAGCTCCGAGGGGAGGTCGCCTGGCCGACCGGTTTTTATCCGAGAGACTCTTATCGGGATTAATTCTCACGGTTTCCGGCGATCAGGGAATTGGATGACCTCCCCCGTGCTACGTGGCACCGCGGTGCTGCGGCCGGCCTTAATATGGTGTGGTCGCGGCGTGGGGCATTCGGCCACCGCGGTTGAGGCGCATTCCCCCCCACACACACACCCACGGGTCGACGGGGCAAGCAGGGGAGGCACGGGACAGCATGAATAGCGGGGTCACAGGGGCTGTTGCGCATAGTCATGGAGGGTTGGGATAATTGCGCTTGAGCGCGCAGGCCCCATTGTTAGGAAGGGTAAGGGAGTAATTAGGATGTACGCCGCCAACGTCGCTCACTGATTAGCATATCAACAGCGCCCGGGAACCGCCGTGCGCGGGCTTGGGGTGCACGAGCCCATTGTTCAGCGCAGCATCCCCTTTGAGGTAGGGAGGATAAATAGAGGAGCGGAGAGGGGAAATGGCTCGCTTCTCTCCAGGCCAGCGGACCAGCAGCAGTTCCAGCCAGCGACCCGGACGTCCGTGCGACGCATCGAGGTACGCTGTTAGCGCAGAGAGCAGCGAACCTCCGCGGGCACCAAACAGTGAGTAGGGAGGTGAAGTAGGGTATCGTAAGCCGATAAATAGGGAATAGGTACAGGTTTAGTGGAATAGGCCAGCCTCGTCGACTCACTGATTCAACATCAATTCGCAGGTAGCATATAATAAATCATTAATAGCGAAGCGTGGTCTCGCGTGATCTTGTCGTGCAGTGTGAGCGTGTGAGTGCGCGTGTGTACGCAGTGATTCTGTAGTGCTGCAGCTCGCCTCGGGGGAGCGCTGCGCAGAGCGGTGCGAGAGTGGGTGTCGTGTGTGCTCACTCCGTGTGTGATACAGGTGCGCGATCGTAACTTGAGTAGTCCGTGTGGAGTTGGAGTGCACGAAGCGGTGTGTGTGTGTGCGTACGTTCGTTACGTGTCGGATACGGATGCGCATTGGGAACGTGCCGCACAGGGCTATACTGCGAGCACGGCGTTTGATTGATAATGCTGTGCGCACGTATGCTCGCAGCGTGGGAGCGCGGCGCGAGGCTGTAACAGTAGGGGCGTCGCGTTCGAATGCCGGCGAAACCGTAGCGGGTAATAGGGAGGTGGGGTAACGTAAACGGAATAGGGGATGAAGGCGGGAGGGACCCCGGGGGCCAACGGCCCCCACACACTCGCTGCTTGGCCCCGTCGACAGCAGCGAAGGCTGTCATATACCGCCCCATTTACGAGTTGGCTGTATGATGTGTATAGTTGAAGGTGCTAGGTGTTGTCTTCTTCTAACAGCTACTAACAAGCGTGTGTTGTCTGTTTTTAGAATTTGTCCATTGATGTGGTTCTTTTTATTGCGGCGTTTTTTTGTTGAGTTCTGTCACTTGAGTGTTGCAGTTTGTTTAAGAATTCGTCACGTGAGCGTGGTGTTTTGCTTGTTGGAATTTCGCTTTGTTACAATTTGTGATTGTTATAAAATTGTAACGATTCATAATCGCATGCGTTTATAATGGGTTTGTGCGTGTATTTATATAAATATATTCCGTCTTGTTAATCGATGACATCTAGCAGTGAAAATCGTGATTGCATATGACCATGTTGTAATTGTAATAATTTTTATCCGATCCTTGCACGTACACTATACATACATATTAGCGATTCTTATACGACCACACTGTGATTCTAATGCTTCTAATGATATTATAATACCTTAGCTCCGTTTATATGGTTATAAATTGAAACACTAGTTTATAATCGTTTAATAGTGTTATCGTTCATAGTATTACAGTTGACATGTTATAGAGTACAGTTTATCCCCGACATACTTGTGTGACGGACATCCTCCATCTGAAATTATCTTAACATGTTTTTGCTAGGAACATTATAAAATAAAGACCGGACAAACATTTGTTAAAAAATCGTTTTTATTCATCTGCAATAATTTTTACGTCAAAACTCGAATGGAATATTTGTTATGTCCTATGTTCACACATTTCCAGTACAATGCAAACCATATCCGTTCCAGGAATACCAAAGCGTTAAAGTTTCATTCCCCATGATTTCCTTATTAGTTCACCACATTTGTTCACTGTGCGTCTATGTTGAAGTCAAGGCCATATATCCAACGAACGCGTCATCAATGTACATCCTGAAATCGACTATCTAAAGTCGATTATTACCAACCAAAAAAAGCTATATACTTGAAAAAAACCTTTTAAAATGTTGAGTAAAGATCTAACTACAGACGCATTCCAACTTTAGCTCAACAGGAACACTTAACGACTACAATTGAACCCTCTCACAACCAGTGCTCATCACACCACTTCGGCAAGTAATCCGATAACATTACAAACCACCACTGGGCACGTAATTAAACTCTCACAAAAACTGTAAAACTAAAATGGTCAAAATTACACACAAAAGTACTCGATACGGCTTAATAGATATAACCACATGACGTAATTTTTTTTCAGTCACCCCGAGCTCTCTGATTGACTCTCGAGCCACTCCATTACATCCAGCCATCTCTCGGGATCCAACTGCATGGGATCGAAGGTGGAAACTTCTTCAGGACTCATTGCAGCACCTTGAATTTCAGCTTTTGATTTCAGTTTCCTATCATTGTGGACCTTCTGATGCCTGTTCATGTTTGATGACCGTGCAAATGCTTTCCCACACACAGAGCACAGGAATAGCTTCTCGCCCGTGTGTGTTCTCTGATGAGTTTGAAGAGTTGATGACTGTACAAATGCCTTCCCACACACAGGGCACAGGAATGGCTTCTCGCCCGTGTGTTCTCTGATGAGTTTTAATAGTTGATGCCCGTGTAAATGCATCCCCACACACAGAGCACAGGAACGGCTTCTCGCCCGTGTGTGTTCTCTGGTGTCTCTTAAGATTTGATTGCCATGAAAAGGACTTCCCACACACAGAGCAATTGAATGGCTTCTTGCCTCCGTGTGCATGGGGCTGTGGAGAGCGTCTCTGCTCCATGTGAGCGTAGTAACAGTAGCGGTGTTACCGAGTCAAAAGTACGCTATCGGCCACAAGGATGTTTAGCGTTGAGTTTTGGATTTTGTTAACTGCTAAAACAAGAACGACACTCGCGTCTAACCGAGACGCAAAAAAATCCCGCTAATTTGACGACGAACACGTTTAAGAGTTTATCCGCGAAAATAGACACTTACTTGGAGATTCACGGTATATCGATGTCTGGAACCCGTCTGAAGATGTCGCCACGAACTCTCCCGACGCAAAGTCGCCTAAATGTCGACTCAGCAATTGTGCTCGGCAGGCTGCGTTGTCTCGCGGTTGAAGGGCGATCAGCAGAGCGACGAGTCGAGCGTCCAACCTCATCAAGTTCCCTCTCGAAATGGCATTGAGCTCTGCTTCTGAGCCGCCTTATAACTCCGCCCCTAGGATCCAATTCTTTGTCTTTCAGGATATTTGCATTCGATTGTTAATTTTGGAAGGCACAATCCGCATGTCTATTAACATACCGAAGGGTAATGTGCCCATTGTGCTTCATGCATGAATATGTAAGTGCATCTCAGTGTGTAATTGTGCGCTTATTTTGAATAAATGGAAAAACGTTGTCTTCGATTTAAAGTGAATGCAGAGAAATTAGCATGTAACTTTAGAAAAGGAAGAGAGCGGCCTTCTCGACGAGGGAGTGAAACCCAATAGGTAATATTCTTTTACAGCGTTACAATGGTTGTAGTTCATAGGTTATAATATTACGTTTCACTATGTTAGAGCTTAACATGTGAGAGTTT